>NC_141552.1:45847500-46135000 GCF_021556685.1 Rattus norvegicus
TCCAGATTCTTAGGTAGGAAGATACAGGTCACCAGGAAACTTACATACAGAAGACTGTCCACAGTAAGTGACAGGAGATAGAGCACTGTGTCTCCTGTGAATGGAAGCACAGCTGCTTTCTGTGTAGCAGATAGTTTCCAGTGTAGGAGACCTCTTGGAACCTTCTGCCAGTTCTTTCTGTTGCCAGAGCAGCTGCGTTGTGGTCCCTGCCAACGCTGTCCCTGCCCTGAGGTGGTAAAGGCATGAGAGAATGAACAGATATCTCTAAAGGCAGCACAGATGAGCCTCAGTGAGCTGTAGGGCCTCAGCTTGAGTGTGCACTCTCCCAGGACATCACATGCTGCAGGTGGCACATCCGGGGAGTGACTTTGCTCTTGAACCCAGGCCTTTCTGCACACAGTGGTTGGCATGGCCAGTACACTATATGGATGAAACCTTTAAAAATAGTGCTCTTAGTAACAAGGTCAAGGTTACTGAGGGGACAAAGGAAGAGAATTGCTGCCTGCTGGGTCGCCTTGCAAGCACACCTTAGATGCATTTGCTCGTTTATTGCACGATTATGTGTGACACCAGGCTGGGTGCCCGGGACCGTGAGTTGCCCGGGAACGTGAATCTTTAGATGAGTGTCCTGCACTCCCGAGTTGTAGTCTTACACTGGCCTGTGAGGCACATGTGCAGAGTGGAGGTTCCTCATCTGGTCTGGATGGGGGCGAAGCCAATGACCGAAGCGTGAGTCCATGCTGCCCAGGCATGGCTGCAGTGTAGAATACGGTGGGCCTAGGGGGCAACCATGTGGAAGCCTTAAAGCTCCTAGGCAGATGGCAGAGTTATCAGAAGGCTGTGGTGATCACAGAATTCACAGTACTTCTCTCAAGGGAGAAAACAAATGGTCCCCTCATTGAGAAGGGCAGTTAGAACGAGCCATCAGTGTTACCCAAATGTGAGTAGGTCAAGAATTGCCCAGTCGCAGTTGGCAGTCAGAAAGCAAGACTGCAGAGCTCAGCATACACGGAAAGGGAAACACTGCTTCACGGGACTGTGTATGTGTGCGCTGCGCTCAGTCTCTAGTGTGAAATAATTCCTTTTGGTTAGGACCCAAAGCTGCCCTTCACAGTTGGTTTCTGGGTTGTTCTGTAGATAAGCACTGTCCCCCAACCCCAGGTAGGTGTCCACTACCCCTGGCCATAATTTGCATTTAAGCTGGGGTCCCTTAAAGTCTTTGGTATTTAATACCAAAATGCTGGTTTGCTAGCTTGAGCCCTGTATCCTTTGCTCTCCAGCCTGGGGCTTGTCATGTGACTATCACAAGTATCTGCTGATACCTATAGTGTGCTCAGATGTGCAAGGCTCAGGCCTGCCTTCAGGAGCTCCTTAACCAGCGTGGGAGTGGGATCAGTGTATGGCTGATGGCTGTCGTGGTTGAAAGGTTGAAGCAGACCTTCCTCAAGAGGAAGCCCGACTGAAGCAGAAGAGTTACCTAGTGAAGAAAAGCATTCTAGACAGCAAGTGAAGTACTGCACGCACCAGGGCCGAGAGTCCCAGTTGGGAGTTCTCCGATAGCGTAGGGAGGGGCTGCTGGAGTGGCAGGAGAGGCCCCTTGCACTGGACCAACAAACTTCCTTTGGTGGGGGTCGGGGGAGGCGTGCCCTGCTCTGTGTCCTACCGAGTTTGTTGAGCAACTCAGAGCACAGTGAACTAGGAGGAGCAAGACTGGAAACAGGGACTAGAGAGGGAAGCTTTGTGATGGCCAGTGCGGGGCAGGAACCTTCGTGGCAGCTTTGCTGTTCAGTGCCCCAGAAGTGACTCTTTTTTGTGGCTGCTTCATGCAATCCCTCGGCATGGTAAGTGTCAGGGGCAAGCATTGGGAGCAGACTTGTAAACGTAGTCTCTTCTTTTTCAGTTCAGACCTCAAGGGAACCCGGATGGCTGGAAGGGACCCTGAACGGCAAGCGAGGGCTGATTCCACAGAATTACGTCAAGCTACTGTAGTCCCTGGCCATGGGGGCTCCTGCTGATCCTAGCACCCCAAGCACCAGCCTGGAAATGGCACCCAAATGCCACGTTTACGCTTAGGATCTTCGGTCACCACAGGCACTCCAGGGCTAGGGAGGGGATGGAACTTGCCACCTAGGACGATGCAGATGTGGGTGTAAGCAGAGCGTGGCCCTCGTTGGTGGAGAGGATGCTCACCTAACAGGCACTGGGGATTGTGATCTTTAATTCTCCAGCCCGTGGGACAGAGAGGGCAGTCCTCATTGGCGACCTCGATGTCCACACACCTGCTGTTGGGTTTTCAGGGGGGGCTGTGCTATTTTCAAATGTCCGGAGCACATGTGACCTTGTGGGTGCCGGGGGCTTGGTCCCAACCTGGAGGGAAGCAGAGAGAAGCTCTTCCAAGCCTGTGCCTTCCTGCCTGCCTCTCCTGGCCCCCAGGGCCTGCTCACTGGCAGCTGCATGTGCTTCAACAGCCTTTTCCAGGTGCTCACCGGAGTGCTGTTTGCCCTATGTCACCTCACTGCCACAAGGCCCCTCTGTACATGAAATAAAATGTAATTTACTATCTGGTGTGTCCAGCCTAATGCGGGGAGTGAATCACCTCAGTGGTGATTCACAGTTTGACAGTCATGGTCAGCAGACCATGATGTTAGCCCTTTAGAACCCTGTGATTTACAGCAGGAAAGATGGTGGGCCTTTCTGAGACGCAATCCCAGCATTCATGTGGTGCTTACAAAGGCCTTTCCCTCAAGAGACAGTGGGATGGGATCCAGTCTGTGGCAGTGTATAGGTGAGCTACAGCCATGCTGATGGCCAGCTCTCCTGACCCACCTCTTTGGACAGATCTCTCTCAGACTATCCAATATGGCCTTGATTCCCAGGCTCAGCATTAACTTTGCCCATCTCCATGAAGCTGGACTTTGGGAAGGGTAGGCTGACTGCCGTCCCAATATGAGGTGCTTTCTCTTCCCCAGTCTCCTCGGCCCCAAGTACAACTCCAGGCCCAGGCATTGTGGGGAAAACCAGCTGGTTCCCTGCAGGAAGTTCAGTGTTTGTGGCCTTGGGACTGTGAAGGGAGTTCTGCATCAGCAGAAGCTGCTGGAGTTAGGCGTTGACATCTAACCCATGTGAGGTTCCTGACCCTGTCTGAATTTTCTCCTAAGGAGTTATCAAAAGAAGGATGTTGTATGGCCTCCCCTGACTGACTCTGGAGCCTGCTGCTTTGTTGGTTAACATCTATGGAGTCACCTTACAGGGCTCTTGTGTAAGGGCATCGAGTTTGGAGTTGCTAAATTTTGATCTGGAATGTTCCCCAAAGGCCCTTGGGTTAAAGCACTTGCTCCAGCTTCTGTTGCTGTTTGAAGGGGGGTAGAAAGTTTAAAAAGGGACCCTTGTAGGAGGTTCTGGGTCATTGGTTGTACCTATCAGAGGGCTTGTAGGACACTGGTCTCTTCTTTTCTCTTTTGTGTCTGTTGAACAGCTTAATCTGCCATAGGCTTCTTGTCACATTCTGCCCCAGGTCTAAAGCTCATCCATTATGAAATGCCACCTCTAAGACAGTGAGCCAAAATAAACCTTTGCAAGTTGATCGCTGGGTATTTTGTTAAAGTCACAGGAATCTGAATAGCAGGAGTCACATGAAGATGAGAGGGATGTGATTTTTAGAAGTGTGTATTCTGTAAAAAAGAGTAAGGACTATTTCTTTACAGAGTAAGTTTAAATATCAAACCACAGGTTCCGGGGGAAGAATGGAGATAGGGCCTGCACAGTCTGGCCTTGGAGGAAGGTGCCCTGTGTTGTGGGCTATCATTACCTGGTGTGGCTCAGTGAAATGCTGGTAGGGAAGGTGTGAATCTGGGCAGGTCTGGAGGCTCAGCGTCAAGACTTGCTGGCATGCATTGCCTCTCAGTGGTATCACCAAAGCCAACACTAGATGCAGCTCATGTTTGCTGGTTTGAGGAAGCGTTCCTTTTGTACACCTCCCTCTGTGCCTCAGCATTTGATGGTGTTCATCACTACAGCCTGCCTATCTCTCTGCTTTTACCCTTGCTTCCTAAAAGGAAAACCAAAGCATGAAGCTAAAGTGTGCAACAGCAAGGTGGCTGTGACAGGACTGTTGGTCCCTTGGTCACGACTGCTTGCACTTTTGCTGTCAGTGTCTTCTGTGTGCCATGGGATACATGTGGCTGAATAGGTTTCCCATGGCCCAAGAGCTGGCAGACCTGTGTTTATCTAGAGGAAAGCAGGGTAGTGTCTGAGGAAAGTCAAGGCTGTTTCTACCAGAATATGGCCTGGGAGCAATTTGGCTCAACTTGCCATCACCATAGGGCAGAGCAGAGAGCTTAGCCCTGGGCAGGGCCCAAAATCTACACAGTAATGGGAGTAGGGGTGTTTGGTTACACCTGGCGATCATTCCAGTGTTTTGCAAGACGGGTGTGGCTAATCCTGGGAAGGTCTCCAAGAGGCTTCTGGCCTGTGCACTTCACTCAGGACTCGACACCGGCTGCAACTCTCACCTCCAGCAGGACCAGATCTTCAGCCTTATTTGGTACAGAGGCCCTGCAGGAGTCCTTATGCTTGCTTGGGTTTCCATCTGTGAAATGGTGAAATCAGGTGCCATGGGAACTTCAGCAAACATGTAGCGCCTCTGAGGGTGCACAGCAGGAGAGACTGGTGAACGGAGATGAGGAAGAGGAAGTCTCTGGTGGCCTTCCAGCTCTTAGCCATTGCTGCTGTTTGGATCTTCTGCCAAAGTTCTACGTGTTAAAGGTTGGTCCCCAGCTGAGGGCCCTACTGGGAAGTGATGGACCCTTTGACAAGTGGCACTTACTCAGCCTGGGCGAGCACTAAAGGACCAGACCCCTTCATCTCTGTCTGCTTCCCGGATGTCATGGAATAAGCAGCTTTGTTTTGCATCGTGCCGTCTGCTGTGATGTCACCCCCTTTCCCTGGCCTCCAGACAAGAGTTGGCCAATCACAGACTGAGACTTAGGAACCTCTAAGTTTAAAAACCTCTTTCAAATATTGACCATATCAAATACCCCGTCAACAAGGACAGCATAAATACACAAGCTCCTCTCTGCCATCTCATCTTGAAGGCCATTCATGGCCTGTTCTTCAGCCATCAGTCTGACCTCTTCCCGAGGTCTCTCTGCCTCTCCAGTCCCAGCTTATGCCATTTCCCACCCACCTCATACTGAACGTACTCTCATCCTTGACTTCCCAAGTCTCTCAGAGCTAGGCTCTGGCTCCTCTGGCTCTTGAGCCATACAGCTTCTCCATCCCTGTCTGAGGATCCTATTGCAGGGGTGTCCCCAGACAACTTACCTCCCCACCACAACACCCCCCCCCCCAACCCCTCAAGTGTCAGATAACATGACTGTCAATTGCTTTTCCTTGGCTTACTGAGCAATAATTTACTGCTGCCACCTTTGGGTAGCGCAGCTCATTCTCCCATGGCTAAGTGTCTCAGTTCACCTGCTAGAAGAATATGCTCGACTTTCTCTATCCAAAGACAAACTGAGCTGCTGACCCTCTATCTGGCAGGAGACCTGCATATTGAACTTGGACGGTGGATGTACATGGGACAGCCCAGGGCTACATATTGGGGTCTGGATTTCTTCCTTGGAGAATTAGTTGCTGTGAAAAATGTTGCTTGGTGGCATGGGAACAGCTCCCCCGGACCCACCTGAATCTGGCTCATGAGGGCATGAATAGCACTCCCTAAAGCCACAGAAAGAGGTTTTGTTGAACTGGGAGAGAGTTGGAAATCAGTCTCAGTGACACACATTGTGCAGTGACTGAATGACTAAGTGTTCCAGTGGTGGCAGCCATTTACTGGAGCCATGCGTGTGGGATGTGGAAGGCAACCTTGTGAAGGAAAAAGCGGGATGAAGAGTGAGGGGCCTCAGGCTGCTGCAACTCCAAGGAGAGTCCTGATCTGCCATACAAGGCATTGGTCTGACATGGCTCCCGGAACACCAGTGAGACAGCCAAGAGGAACCCAGGCCAGGGCCATGGCTGCTTCCCCTATCTTCATGGACATCCTCACAGGTGATGCTTCCCTGCTCCTCCTGAGTTACCTCATCAGGCAGGGCTTTCATTAGAGAACGGTGATGATGTGTTGATAAATGATTGGCCGGGAATTTAGGGGCTTGGGATTGCCTCAAGCACTGTCTGTAAGCTTATGCACTGGGTATAAACTCAGATCTGCACCCCGATGCTCGTCTCCAGAGTCTGATTTCCTGGGATTCATCGTGTGACTCCATCCCCTCTCACCCCCATCCTGATCCTGCACCCACAACCATGTTCACGAGTCCTCCCAGTTGGACTGTGGACTTGGGCTGGAATTCGGTTTCGTCAGTCGGGGAGAAACAAGTCTGAAGGGTTAAGAGAAGCATCAGGCCTTTCTATAACATCCTGTAGCTTGTGCTGGACGGTGAGAGGTCACATGCGGCAAAGTTATGGACCAACAGCTGCAGGCTGACCACAAACACATGAACCAGCTAAGTCTGGTCCTAACCAGTGGTCCCTTGGAGCCCGTTCCCAGGCTGGAGAGAGAGGGAAGAGGCAATGCCCTGGTCTGTCATGCTGTAGTTCTGGCGTGTGTCTTACTTGGCCTGTGACAAACGTCAGGGACCTAGCTTGGTACGCTTGTATGTAATGCTGTTGAGGAAACCACTGTTATTTTCAGTAAAGCAGCTGCTCTAAGAACTGGGGAGCTTGAGAAGAAAGTCTCAGACGCACCTGTAATCATCTTACTTTGCAAACACTGGCGTTGCTCATCAAAAGGCATGCTAGTACTTTTGTTTCTTTTCTTTTTGTGAGAAAATGTCTCCTGCCTTTGGGGCTTTCAACATACACAAGCAGTAAGCCCCTTACTCTGTCTGTGATGCACGGCCCAGTTTTTAATGCATGGCAGACATTAGTAGCTAGCTGTTCTGGAAGTTCTCACCTAGTGGTTCACAGAGGAGACTTGAATTCGTTTGGCTTGAAAATTGCTTTGTGAAATTCTTAAAAGGCACTCAACTCACGATAAAGCCTCCTCAGTTCTGAAGGCCGCCTGCTTGTGGGTAGGACCTCTCAGCAGACATGCACATCAGAATGACTTTTGTTTCAAATTGGAGGCTATGAGAAGCTTTCTTTAAATTTTTGCGTACAGATTTGTTTTTACCTACCGATGTTTTGTTCAGCTTGCGTGACCATTTACATGGGTGCACACACAGAATACAGCTTTTCCCAGGGTTGTGGTCAGTGGCCACACTATGTGTTCCAGAATTTTATCTGTTGTGCAATGTTGAATTTGTCTACCACACGGGCGCATCTTTCTGAAAGCCAGTCAACATACACCCATCAAATGACATGTTGCCCGCAATTTATCTGGGAGGGAATGTTTCCTGTTTGAAAATGAACTAATAATTGCATTTTTGTTGTCCATGTTCATGAGAGCCAAGGGGACAGTCCCATAAAGAGTGGGTAGCCATCAGGGCTTGCAGGTACCTGAGGGAGAAAGCAAGAGCATGCAGAGGAAGACCTCTAAGTTCAGGTGGCATGGTGGTCTTCTTAATTGAGTCTCAAAGTCTTGTGGGTGTAGATACCCATGAGGCCATTCGGATGTATGCATGCATGTGGCTGCTGTGTGTGCACATGGCTACACAGCAGCCAATAGTGTAGCACTGTTATGGGACGAGCAGAGTGAACTGGATAGTAGCCACAGAATCATCATGACTGACCATGTGGCAGCCAATAGGGCTCTTTCTAGCCTCAGACAAAACTCCGTGGTTCCAGGGTTGGCTGCAGGCAGAAGTGCACAGGATCTGAATGTACAAAGGCATAAAGTCCCGGTGTACCTCTAGGCGTCCGAATGAACTGTTTCCAGAACAACAGGTGATTAAAGTAAAGGATTTATTGTAATCTGTTTACAATCCTTTGCAAAGACAGACATGTTTTTGCATAAAGATATAAATTGCTTCATTTTAAACTAATTTAGTGTTATAATTATTTGAAGGAGTTTTGGTGAATTATGAATTGTACCAAACCAAGATTTTTAAGAGCAATATGGTACAAAAATAAGAGCAGACAGTTTGGCCCGGGACAGGCATTCAACAGTGAATTTAGAGAATATGGCTTTGCTGTTTAGTTAAGCAGAGTTACCCGGAGACACATGAGGAGCCAGTAACTTCATTAATACAAAAAGCTAATGTAGACCTTCTCCACCTCAATCCTGGCTAAGATGGAAATCCAGTTTCACAGCGTTAACTCAGCCCCTTTCCCCCAGAAACACCTCGTCTGCATGCTGTATGTGTTTATCGCCTTCGAAGTATGGTTTTCATATTGCTGTGCGTGTAAGTTGACTGTGTTTAAAGATCTGCCTATAAATTAAATCCTTGAAGTTGCAAATGATGTAAGAAAGCCCCCACCCTTTGAGTTCAGCGTCCCTGGGTCTCCCCTTGCAGAAGGCAGGCGTCGTTTGAGAGACACGGTAATGTTGCCTGCATGGTGAACCCTGTGGGAAACCGCTGACCCACTCAAGCCTTGCCCCAGCCTTCTGCGTCAGCTTTTAGGTTTTGGGAATTCGTGATGAGAGTCATCACCATGTTTGAAAGATTAATTTGGCCTCTATTCAGAGATCATTTAGTGCAATCATACCGAAGTTCCCCAGAGATACACATGTCTGTGATTTGGGGCAAGAAAAAAGCCATAAATCGCATCAGTATTGGACAGATTAATGAATTAAAATTTTAGTGCCACTGTCTTGCTTACATGATTCGTAGTGTTTTTGTGGTTTTTTTCCTCCAAAACTGTTTATGTATAAAATTTTCATTTTTAAAACCTACCTTTAAAAAATCTAAAAACCTTCTAGTGATCTGTGGGTCTCCACGCCATTCTGTCTGACTCATACCCAGATGAGTTGCCTGTACCTCCTGCCATATTTGCTGTCCCCATGACCGGCTCCAGGAGTGAAGGACCCTGTCCAAGGCTAGAGGCGGCTTTCTGATCTTTGACAGGTGTGGAGGGTGCATGGAATATTTTCCCCAAGAGGAGAAAATCAGATTTTCTGGAAATGGGAGAATTGTGCTCTCTGGGCCATGTTTCCAGTCTCCCTTTCTGAGAGAGCAGGCTCTGCTTCTTATGACAGAGGGGGGAGGACAGCACTCTCAGGACCAGTGGTTCCTGTCACCTGCCAGGAGCTGCAGACACTGCAGCAGCATCCCGGATGGAAGCGGGAAGAAGCAGAAGCCAGAGCTGCGCACTAGAGTCTCACGAACACTTCCCACGCGGGAGACCAAGAACAAAACAAATAGTACTGAAAAAGTAGAAAGGCTTAGAGACAACCGAAGAGGTCTAAGTGTGGTTATTTACAACAGACTGTAAAATGGTAAATTAGATATGAAGCTAAAAAAAGGCACAGCTTTGTCTCTCTTAAATACACTGTAAACGGTCAGTACGCATGCAGAGCATCTCACGTTACAAAAGAAAATTTTACCTTGTTTAGACAAAGATAGTACTTAAATAGTCTCCAGCAAAATAGAATTCTTTCAAAAATACTTTCCCATTCAACCTATTAACCATTAAAGACTTTTTTCTAATGTGTTTCATTTACAAAAGCTCCTTACACCTTGTTTCAGGTCCTTCACAATTTATACATACAGTAATATACAGCACAGCAAAAAGACTGCAAAAAATTATTTGTAAAGCCAACACAATAGATACTAGAAATTTGAAACCAAGGCATTTAACATCTTATCCATTCTAATTAAATAATAAATGGACACTAACGAGTGCGTATGCCAGCGATGCAGAAAAAACGTGCCCGGTAGGCCACAGTTCCACGCCACGTGTTCTGTTATTACATACCAGGGATCTGTATGCATTTTGTGTATGTGTTTGTGTGTTTTTAAATAACAAAAGAATAGTAATGCCCCATATTGACTAGACGTTTTTATGTGCAAACCAAGGGTAAGCTTTAAAAAGTTCTCTAGTCCTTTGAACCCTTTGAAAACAAGCGAGAGATACCAGAAACCACATGGCATAGTTAAAACTTCCACCTGTTAAAATATCAAAATCAGAGTTATTGACTAGATATGGCTTTTCATCCAGAGGAACGGGAACATGTTTTCTAAGCGCTGGGAGTGGAGAGGGAAGAGTCCTTTAGCCAGCTCAGGCCTTGCCAAATCCACGTCTCATGGCTTTCCCGGCTCCAGACCCTTGACGTGATTTTTAAACTTGAGAAACTGCCGACCAACTGTCAATCAGCCATCACATGTTAAAAATGTGATTTCTTGGGTCCTTCGTAGGCATAGAACCACGTGGGGAAACTTAAGGCGAAGTTCTTCCTGGCCGGTATCTCCCGTCACTTTCTGTGAAAGTAAAGGGGTTTGGCATTCCCAGACTCCACCTTTGGCAGCTGGTCGGTGATGATCTCCACCAGCATGGCGGGAAACTCCACCTTCAGAGCCTGGGATTCTCGGAAGGTGTAGAAGCAGAATTCTAGCAGGTCACTCACGAGCTGCAACACACAGACACAGTGGGTTTGACACAGGGCCTCGTCGACAGATCCCTGACTCCTCCATAGCCTAACCCTGAAGCAACCGTGGGAGCCATGCCAGGAAACCCTGGTGTCACAGTCTAATCACGTTAGAACGAAGAAGTATGTACCTGTCACATGTCATCCTGTATCTTCATGCTAAACAAATTCAGCCATGGATTACAACTGCCTAACAGGAGATGCATTTCCAAGGCATGTGGGACAGACATGGAGTTAGCAGTGCCTGGGTTGCAGAATGGCCCCTTCACCAGTTCTCCTTTGCAGGCTGTGAATGGGCTGGGTCTGGGATGTAAGTACTCATGTGTGCAGGCACTGGGCCCATGCATGCAGAAACACCCGTAGAGGCAGTCTTGCTGGAGGTACAGTGTCTCTATGGCTGGCCAGTGGGTCTGAAGTAACCACCACTTGAAGAAAGGCTGAGGCTTCTCAGCTACACTCCATTTCTGGCTGATTTTGGAAAATAAAAGCCTTGAGTTACGGGTTGTGTGTGGTTCCATCCCCAGGACTCTCCTTCGGGGCATGAACCACTCCCGTTAGGTAAGTTAAGAAAAGACACAAATATGTTACAGCATTAGTGTGCTAAAGTCTAAAGAACTTGGATGAAGAAAGGAGTGTAGTGCCAGCATCCTAGCTGGTCAGACAGAAGATGAAATGCAGAACTGGAAGGCAGATCCTCTCTCACATCGCAGTTGAAAAGGGAGTGAAGGGCTTTGTTAACACCCAGGAGACTGTTAACTTAGATACTTAGCTCCAGAACAAACTCAAGAGGAAGAAACCACATGAAACATACACAGCTACACAACTGCTCACAACTCCCAGGCTTGGGTCATGCACGCACCTCTGGGAAATAAATACGATCAAACTGAAAGGAAAAAGAGGGGTGGAGTCAGAGAGATGTGCGGAAGAGCTGCCTTCAAAATGGCTGAACAGTGGTGCGCCACACTAGCTGCTTGTCTTCCCCACAGAAGGATCAAAGTATCCATTGCGCAGCAGGGCGAGTGACCGTGGGAGAACATGAAGCTTTGAGAGGTTCAGAGATCTGGGAGGATGGCACAGAAAGAGAAGCAGAATCTCTGCACACTGTGGACCCTCACTGGAGCATGGGCAGTCGCTTCTCTGTGCTGCGTGCTTGTGGGGGCTGTCCCAGCAAACCTCATCAGGGTGAGACTTGTAATCCCAGCGACTCACACTGCACTCCTCTGATGGGCCTGGTAGGAAGTAACCGAAACTCCTCCCAGTAATGTTGCTTTGGAAAATGAATTTACTCCACTCACTGTAACCCAGTTACAGGCAGCAGCCATCTTAAAGTGAGGCCTACTCTGAATATAGACTGCTCTCATGGTCCTAAGCCACTGCATGGAATCGTCTGAGGCCCTAAACCTGGCTAAGCAAAGTGACTCAGGTCTTTCCCAGTGTTGTGACACAGGAACGGATGGCATTGTCCTCAAGAACAGCTTTTACCTTTGGTACCCAGTTGAGGACTTTATGCAACACCAGGAATGAAGACAGATGCCAGTGTGGTTCCTGCTGCCACCCCCCTCCCCATCATGGTTCCCTCTGTCCTTGATGGGGCCTGTTCTTCTCCTTGGTTCCTGATGTTGTCCCTCGAGTGAAACAAGGAAACTACTACTGTCAAAGTACAAATCTCACTAAAATGGCCAATCCACAAAACAGGAACTGAAGAGGGTCAGACATCAATACAGTAATCCATTAAATTAGAATGAAAACAGACTAATTAAAAGGAGCTGGTGAACAGATTAAAAACAAGAAGATAATGACTACCAGAAGCTCACTTTGCAAGCAAAGACACAGACTGAAGATGTCAGAAAAGGAGACTCTAAAACACACTAAAGATCCAGAGCAGCAGAAACTTGTAATAAAATATTCCAAATAAGCCAAAGGGAGAAGAAAAAAATACAGAGATCCAAAGCACATCCACAACTGATATGCATTTTATAAAAGGTTTACAATGGGAAAATACTTCTCTAATAAATGCTGTGGGGAAGGCTGGAGGATCTTATCCCTCCAGTGAACAAAAGTCCAATCAACATGGGAAGTGCCTACATGTAGTACCTAAAATCCTAAAGCTACAGAAGGAAACCTGAAGGAAAGAGTGCCGAACATGGGCTGCAGACAGCAACTTTCTCATTAGGAATCCAAGCAGAGAAACAAAAGCAAACACTGGTGAGTAAGGGTCATCTCAAACTAAAATACTCAGTACAGAGAAACACTCTACAGAACGAAGGACAGACTATAGTGTGGAGAAAATGCTGACGCATTATTCACCTAACTGAGGGTTAATATCCAGAGTACTTAAAAAACAACCGCAGGGGGTTGGGGATTTAGCTCAGTGGTAGAGCGCTTGCCTAGCAATCGCGCAAGGCCCTGGGTTCGATCCCCAGCTCCGAAAAAAAGAAAAGAAAAGAAAAGAAAAAAAACAACCTCAGAACTGATGGAACCACAGAACAAGTGATCCGATTAAAAGCTGTGTAGGGGTCTGTATGAATACATCTCCAAAAGAGTGGCCAAAAAATAGATAGAAAACCAAAGAAACCAAAAAACAAAGCAAAACCAAAACAATCAATCGAACAACAAAAACAACCTATACTCACTAGCCACCCGGGGTGTGCAAGTCCCTACCACAGTGACATCAGTTCTCCAGGCGTAGAATGGCTACTGTGAAAAACAGCTGACAAAAAAGCAGGAAACGCATGCGCTGTTAAGGGAAGTTTAAATTAGTACATGCATTATGAAGAAAAGCATGGCCGCTCTTTTAAAAAAGTTGTCTACCATGTGATCCAGTTAACTTATGGAAAGTAAAAATCAGCATGTTAGAGAGAGAACACCATGCTTATTGTGATGCTGTTCACAGTGGCCAAGATAGGAAGATAGGGGATCAAGCTGCCTGCTCGTCAGCATGTGATGGGGTGAGGGGTAAAGGAAGTGCGGCGGGTCCACTCAGGAGGTGGTGCTGCTCTGCCCGTGGACAAGGAAAGCCCTATCTGTAGTAAAGGGAATGGAACTGGATGACACATTCAGTGGAATGAACCGGACGGACGCAAAAGGACAAACATTCTGTCATTTCAATTTCAAAAGCTTGAACTGTAAATAGAATATCGATTGCTAGATGCTGGAGAAGGGAGTGGGTAAAGTGTGGTTGATCAGTGCTTGTATAGAAACACCACACAAAGCTTAAGACAGAAAACGAGAAAGACGCTTGTGAGGGAATCTGAGAGATGGAGTGTTTGAAAGAAACCTTGCAAATTAGAAAAAAAAAATGCAACGATGTATTTAAAGTCCTAAAAGAAAAAAAGCTGCCAATATTATACCCAGAAAAACTACTATTAAGAAATGAGACAGAAATATTTTTTCAACACACAAAACACTGAGGCACTGTCACCACCAGAGTACTGGAGTTACCCTCCAGGGAATGCCTGTGGGGGCTATAGTAGGAGCTAAACCTTGATAACCACCATGGTGAAGGAATACGAAAAGGCCAAGGCTATATACCACAGCAGTCGCCACAGAAAGACAAGTGTAGTAAGGGTTGTTTACGTAAGAACGCATGAAGATGAGCAGCTGAGGACAGACAAAAGGTTCACTCGGACATGGGAAAAAGGAACACAATCCCAGGTGTGCGTTGTCAGTTATCAACAATAATCTGGAATGTACATGCCTGAAGTCCTCCAACTGACACATGTCCATTGAGTGAGTTTGGCAAAGGAGAAAATGACTTCATTGGAAAGTAGGTACCCAGACCGGAAGTAAAGGAACCGGAAGAGATGGACCATACCAACAGAGAACTGAAGCCAGGTAGGTAGGTAGGTAGAGAGATGGATGGATGGATGGACGGACAGATGGATGGAAGAGCAGATAGACGGATGAACAGATAGAACGAACCAGTCAGAAAGTCTTTTAAAATTTTTAAAAAATGTTAAAGGATGAATCTGGGGACATGGCTCAGTGGGTAAGAACACTTACTGAGCAAGCATGAAGGCATGAGTTCAAATCACTGCCTACAACCTTGTGTGTGGCCACACGCATTCCTGTAACCCCAGAGCTGTCAGAGGTAGAGATATAGGATTACTGTGGCTTGCTGGCTCTGGCCTACCTCATTCAGTCAGAGACCTGTCTGAAGTGGGAAAGGCTAAAAGTAATAGAACAGGACAACTGATCTTCTTTAGCTTCTGCATACATACACACACACGCGCGCGTGTGCACACACACACACACACACACACACACACACGGCCAAAGAGAAGTGAATAAAGTCCCTATATAATGATAAAGCAATGAAAGAGGGATCAACACAGTTTTAGGAGATAACATTTATATAAATACAGGTAACCAAATTAGAACACAAAATTACATAAAAGCCAACATTATTTAATAAAAATATGGGATACAAACTAATAAAATAATAAGATCTGGGGCCCTCAAACCCAACCTTCATCATTAGACTATCCAAATTTAAAAAATTAAAAAGAAATCTTTCAATTAAACTATATTGTAGGCCACTAAGACATCCCCAGAACGTTCCTACAACAGCTGCAGAACACATCTTCTCAGCATGTGTGCAGGACATTTTCTATTACTATGACAGACTATTCTAGGCTATGAAAATTTCAATGAATTAAAAACAAACATTGTAACATGCATCCTTTTGCCATGCTGTTATAAAAATAAAAGGTGGTGGCCAGAACTTTAAAATATATTCACGCACATTAAACATAATTTTAAATGACCAATAACCAATCAAGGAGAGATGTTAAAATTTCTTGATATTAGTGAAAATGGAAATAGAATATGAGGTATAAAAGCAATCCTAAGAGGCAAATGTATGGTGGTGAGTACCCGTGTCAAAGGCACATATCTGAGATAACCTAATGATACAACTGAAGAAAGAAAACATCGAGAACCAAGCCCAAGTCAGGAAAAGGAAAGAAATCACAAAGATGGGAGGAGAAAGAGGGAAAACAGAGACTTTACAAATGAATTATCGACTTGGCATGCTGGTGCATAGCGGCTGTCCTGTGAGATCGGGACGGGAGTGTTGTGAGTTCAAGGCCAAGATTACATAACAATTGACAAATTTGATAGACAAGCCATGTTAAAAAAGAAAAAGAAAAGAAAAAGAAAGACCCAATTCATACATGAAAAATAAAAACAAACACCACAGAAATAGAACTGAAATATTTTCCTACAAGATCAGGAACAAGACAAATATGTTCCCTGTCCATGGTCCTCGTCAATAGAGTAGCATCCTACTGGACACCGTGTATCTTGTTGAGTTCACTCTGAGAGCAATGTGAAGTAATAGCACCCAAGTAGGAAAGGAGGGAGTAAAGTTCTCCCTGTTTGGAGACAATGTGATTATAAATATGTAAAGCTACAGACCACACAATTGATGGAGCTAACTTCCTCGCTAAGCCTATAGGATGCAAAACCATCACACAAAAGTCAGTCTTTTTTTTTTTTTCCTGTGCATGGAAAGGAAATTGTCAAAGAAGCCAAGAATGCAATCCCCTTCATGGTAATGGAAATAGACAAACCCATGAATGACTCCTGAATGTAACACATGATGTCTAGAATTAAAATTCTGATGAATGACACTGAAGTGGGCACAGAACATTGGAAATACATTTTAAATTCTCAGACTGCAAAAATTAATCACTAAGATAGCCATATCCCCCAAAGCATTCTCCATTGTCAGTGCTACTGCTACTCAAGTATCTATGGCAGTGGCAGGCTGCTTAGAGGGGTGTCAGCGTCAGCTGCTCTCCCCTTAGTTGTTCCCCCTGCTGTGGTGCTGAGTGGTCCAAATATGGGGTTTCCCGGAGGCTCCAGCAACAACCTGAAGGTGCTGGCCAGCACAGACATGGGTCTGGCACACCCCACACTGGGCTGAGGCTGCTCTCGGTGGGGCTGGTTTCATTTACAGGAATGGAGGCAGACAGCCCTGTCTCAGGCTCAGAGAACTTGACGTCAGCTTCTATCAGGCCCTCTCCAACCCTGGCCTGTGAGAACTAGTGCTTCAGTGGACTTGAGGGTGGCACCCACAGGTGCTAGTCCTGAGGAGGTGGTCAACCAGGCCGAGGGGAGCTACAGAGCAGGGTGCTCTCTCTATTGGAAAAAAGTTACCAAAGGGAGGAGGAGCCAAGGAAGTCGAGGCCCTCCTAGACGGGGTAAAGGCCACAGGAGGTTCACATGTTAAACAGCCAGGTCACAACATGCTGCCCAGATGGCATGCACAAAACTGCTCGTAGCTTAGCAGCTCAGATGATCCTCCTCATTTAGTGGCTCTGGTTTATACAATGCTAGGCCCAGTACCTGAGACCAGCTTCGTTCCTTCCCTGAGATTCCTACTCAGTGTGTGTATACTAGACATTACGTGATATCATGCACGTTCCCGGACAAGGAGGTTTGAGACCCTAGGCTCTTTGGTGTGACTGGGGGCCTGGTACAGGAGCCACAGTGACTCCAGTAGAGAGAAGGAAAAAGGCACAGAGTCCAGCAGCCTCGTCAGAGCCGCCCAGAAGCAACCAGAAACACTGATCTTGTCGGATCTGTGCCTTCCTCCCAGTCCTCTGAAAGCATGCTGGGCCTGTGGGGCACTTCTGAGTTCTCAGAAGATGTTTCTGTAGAGGGAGGAGTCTGTGCACAAGTTCCTGACTCCTAAGAGCGTGTGGCTCTTGCTGCTGCTGCTGCTGCTTATTGTGGTCCTCATTTCTCTCTCTCCCCTGGAGAGGCTGATGGGAATCAATACAGAGAGGCAGCAGATTGAGGACCAGGCCATTTGTCTTCAGGGAAAGCTGTTTTGTTGCCGTTGGTAGACAAGGTAATGTTGTTACCCCTCACTGTGGCTCCTGCATCCAACCCCAACCACACTCCAGCTCCCTTGGATTCAGTGGCAGGCTGGAGGCTTTCCCTGTGTCCTGTTCTTCCATAAACCACAGCTTCTGTGGTCTGTGGGGAAGGCTACATTACTTTCTCAGTGGTGTAGGAGCTGAAGAGAGAGACAGCCTGACTGAAGATGCCCCCTGTGCTTTTAAGATCACTCTCACATCTCCAATGTGATCAGCTGATGACAGGAAGCACAGCTGACGAGCAGCTAGCATTTGCCTGAGCACTGGAAGTTGGAAGCGTGACTTTCAAAGAGCCAAGTTTAGCCATGTGAGTATGGGTTTGGTGACAGCGGATGGTTCTCAAATGTGCAAGCCTTGGGTTTCATTCCCAGCACCAAACCAGATTCAACCAGTTTTAATGCTATTGGGACAAAAGACACAGAATCAACTTTAAAAATATCAACAGGTTTACTGGCCACAAATGACTAGTGACTCTGTAGTCTAAGTGTCCCAGAAATAGACTTGTCAACACTGGAAAGTGCTCCACCGAGATTATGTAAAGCACTTGGCCTTCATACAAAATCAAACAGGTTTATTCTTGGGTCTGACACCAAAAGCACAGGCCGCAACTCTGAAAATCGAACTGCATTGCATCAAAACTAAACGCCAGGCATCAAAGACACCACAAGAAAGTGACAAGGCGCCCTACAGAATGGGACAGAGTGCTTTACAGTTGTGCACCAAGCAAGTGGCTAATGCCTAGAACATAGTAACGGAACTCCAGCAACAGAATGACAGCCGAAGTGATTTTTAAAATGGGACAAGGACCTAAAGAATCATTCTCTAAAGTCAAAATGCTCTTAAGTACAGGAAGAGCTGCTTGGTGCTGCTGGCAGAGATTTGAGCCAAAGCACATTTAGATTCAGACCAAGTAAGGTGTCTGCTATCCCAAGAGGGAGGAGAAATAACTTTTTATTTGATGTAGAGAAACAGAACCTTTGTGCATAAGGAAGACAGTGTGAAAACTTGTGAAAATGTTAAAGAGAACTCCCATGTAATCTAGCATCGACCACAGATCTCCTTAAAGAATAAAAGAAAGTAATAAGAAGTATGGAAGTGCTTACAGTAGTGTTATTCAAGCATGCTAAGAGTTGGAGATAGTCCAAAAGCCTACAGGAAATACATGGATAAGAAAATGACATATGTATGTGTGTATATGTGTGTACTAACATGCACATGTACATATGCACAGACATGTGCACACAAGATTCAGATGTAAAGAAGGATGAGACTCTGATACATGTCACAGCATGGGTAAACCTCAAAAACATGCTTGTGATGAAAGCCATACATAAGGAAAGACAAACACAGAAGAGTGAAATTCCTAAGGCAGAAGTCAGGACTGTGTTTGCTTGGGTGGAAAGAAGGAGAATGGAATGTTTCTGTCTAAGGTTACATATAGTGGGGATGACTGTGTTACTGTATGAAGGAACTTACTAGCATTGAATTAATGCCATTTAAAATGATATGTAGTAACGCATGCATCCTACCACAGTAAATCACTTGAAAAGGCAAAACAACTAATGAACGAATAATGAAAATATATCCAGCTATTAAGAAAAAAATGATGAAATCCACAGGCAGATGGATGGAGTTGGATATTCTCACCCTTAGTGAGGTAACCAGACACAGAAACACAAGCACTGCATGTTTTCTCTGCTGTGTGGATGTAGCCTTTAAAGTGGTAAATAGGTGTGATTCATTTAGAATAGCCACAGAGGTTAGATAAGTAGTAGGGAACCAGGGGAAGGGGCGTTCGTCACAGAAGGGGAAATAGAAGATGATGTTGTAAGGGGGAAAGAGGGAAACTAGACTAGAAAGACTCAATTAAGATTAATTCGGTAAAGGAGGCAGTGTGAGGAGGGGTAGTCACCATTGAAGACTTTTTAAAAGGCTGTATGGAAAACTTTGACTACAGAAGCTACACACACACACACACACACACACACACACACACACAGGCAAATGAAGACAATTTAAATGGAGTTGCCATACAATAGGAAGGACAAGGCTGTTAACTAGACAAGTCAACCCCCTCCCAGTACCAGGAATAGGTTACATCTGGTTGAGTGATTGGCCAGAGGGGTTCCATGGACTGAACCTCAAACATCACAACTATTGCTGAAGCTATTGGTTGCCCTTCACAACCCGATAGTAAGGCCCCATTCCTGACACTGGAGACACCAAGCTGATACCCAACTAAAGGCTTCACCCTCACTGACTAGTATTTACGGTGTTGAAAGGAGGAGTAATCACCAACATCACTCAGCTGTGAACCCTGAGACCTACCACAGAGACCTACCTGCATGGTATACTGGTACAATAGTGGCACAGATACTAGAGGGGTAACCACCACTGTTAACATTGGATTTAAGCCCACTCCACAAGATGAAACCCATCCCTGACACTGATAAAATGGCCAAGAAGCCACGACTAGATTGGTCATGGGCCCTAAAGGAAAACTACAATTATTCTGCTAAAGAAACGTAGAAGTAAAATGGCTCCTGGTGACACGTTGCTATATTCCTGTCCTCATCAGAGAATTTCTTCCCTTAGTAGATGGTCCTTAACACAGAGACCCCAAATTGGGCAACTTACAGAGCGTAAGAAACTCTTGGAGCACTATCCCAAAAGAGGATGTCTTCATCAAACCCCTCTTCTTAAGGCCTAGGGGTCTGTGTGGAATAGGAGGCAGAAAGATCATAAGAGCCAGAGGGGACAGATGACTCCAAAGAGAGTGTCTTCTAGACACGGCAGGGCTGACACAATATGAACTCTCAGAGACTGCAACAATGTGCACAAGGCCTGCATACCCCCGCATGGAGAAGAAGAATGGACCAAAGTCCCACCCCCTAATCAAAAAGCTTTTTAAAATTGATACCCACTAGGAGAGGGAAAATCAGCGTTCTCCAGTGGAGTGACTCTGGGTTTATCAACCACAGTCTAAGGCAGGCTCCATACTTAGAAGCAGTTGGCCAGCACAAAATGGACTCCACGTTTGTGGCATGCTTTGCTTGTTTTGCTAATTTTTGTTTTTGTTTTTTTCAAGAGGGATTTCTGAGAATGAGAAAGAACATGAAGTTTGATGGGTAGGAAGGTAGAGGAGTTAGAAAGAACATAATCAAGATATGCAATCAAAAGTATGAGAAAAAAGCCAAACACCAACTAACCAAACAAACAAACAAACCAACAGCGTCTCAAACCACAAGGAAACCAGGATTCACAGCCACTACCTTCCCTGCACTGCAGGTGAATGGAGGGATGTGTCTTGTGCACAGGTGACATAATATGGCTTTGTGGCTCTGCTCTTTGTGGCTGGTTCCACCTCGGCGAAATGTGACAAGGCTAAAAAGAATGTCTCCCATGACAACTCCATGGCAGTTGGTTTGTTTCTATTCCCAAAGCAAATCCAACTGTAAACAAAGTTATGCAACCACTCTACCATGGATTCCTGTCAGAAAACCCCGGCTCCAGAGAGCCACTGCCCTGGGAGTTCTAGACAGGCTCTCTTCCAGGCTGAGTTCTGGAGAGTCCTGAAGGCTCCTAGGTCTGACCAAGAGCCAAGAGTTATTTCTGCGACAAAAGTTTGCAGACTTAATATATCAGATAAGCACAAAAGAGGCATTGAGGGACAAATGCTTGCTCTCTGTCTTATGTGAACTCTGCCCACAATTCCAGATCAGGAGACCCCTGTGAGGTGGGCCAAAGCCAGAGTTCTAGATCAGGGTAAGGCCCTGTGCCACTAAGACTAGAAAGGACCATTGCCTGGGGTCAGGGCAGGTCTGCTCTACCCAGTTCCTGGGGATTCCCATTCCCTGCTCTGGAACAGATTGACCACTGGGATGAGAAAGAGGTGCCTCCCAGCATCTCTCCAAACACAAGGGCATTTCTGCAAGCTCTCAGTGATGGGAGGCCATCTATTTGTACTTCTATTTTAATTGGTTCTTTATTATCAATTTTATAAGAAATCATCTCTCTCCAGCCAGTGGTGAACACGAATGACTCCAAATCTGTCATCTCGGTGCTGTGATAGGCAAGAGGGGTTCATTTTCCCCTTGCTTTTTTGGTACTTAAATTTATTTAATTTCCATCCTGTTTAAGTTTTCCTTGTGTTTCAAGCCTTGTTCTAGCTCATGGCTCCGCCCTCTCGTGAATAAGGCCTATTGTACACGTGAAAAACACAAAGAAAAATGACATAATGGGAAAGAAGAAAGGGGAGCTTAAAGATAAAGGGATAATTAGAGCATTGCTGCACAAAGCGATCTAATGAGAGGGTTGTGCCTGGAATGCATTGGCATGTTACTGTATATAGAAGTGTGAACTTTCCCTAATTCTGTTTGCAATATTTCCGAGATCGTTCCTGCAGTTGTATACTACACTGAGCGGACTGAAAAATCTCAACCACCTCATGCTGACATGTTACCAACTTTAACATTAGGTTGGAGTTTAGGCGATTAGATCCTTGTTTCAGCCTCTGGTTAAAGGAGACACTAAAGCAGTAAGGAGCAGGTCCCATCAGCCAGGGGCAGCCATCGACAGACCACTGGAGAACAAGATGGCCTGCTCTCTTCATTTCAAAGAGACTGGGGCCCCAGGACCTGCAGGCATAGTTCGTCTTAATATTCCTATATTTTCACCTTCCTTTCAGGTGTGTGTTTCTATAGCTTCCAATCGTGTCTTGAAAGCACAAAGAGCTGCACTTGATCCCCAGCACCCACATAAATGGCTAAGCATGGCCGGCCGTGTTTGTCTATAATTCCAGTTCTGGAGAGACAGAGAAATCAGATCCCTCGAAACCATTGGCAAGGAATCAGTGAACTCCAGCTTCAGTAAGATACCAAGTCTCAAAAAATAAGGCAGAGAAAGTCGACACCAAGTGTCAACCTCTGATCTCTGTGCCTTCACATGCACAGACACACCCATGCAAATGGGACTGAATGCAATACACATATGAACACATACATTCACCACGCACATGTGCACACAAAGTGGCTCTGACCTCCTCCAAAGACTCTTAATGTAAACATTCCTGACCTCCTCTACCTAGGCCTGTCTCCAAGAACTTCCTTTGGGCACACTGAACACTGCACCGCATGGTGCAAATTGCTCTCCACACTCCTCTTCTGACCAACATGACCTGGCACAGGTGGCAAGACTCATGGGGCTGGGCACAGCATGAGACCATGGGGCCTCCCGATCCAGGTGTGCACAGAGAATTTCAAGGTAGCAGCTGCCAAGCGTTCCACAGAGGTCAGGGCCTTCTGGAGTGGTCTGTGTGCATTGGCTCTGATGATGGGGACTTGACAGAGGTCCAGACTGAAACCTGACCTGCCACGGACAATGGATCTCATGAGGTGGGAAGCTGGGCTTGCTAGTCTAGGTGACATCTTTTTCAGGCACAGTTCTTCTATATCCCTGCTTTGTGTACAAACCTATTAAAATGTATCTGATGACTCCATTACCATTCCTTTCTCTTGAAAAGGATTAAAGAAAGTATTCTGGGTAAATATCACCATTATTTTCTCTTTATAGAGAAAAGAATTAAGACAGGGCGATGAACTAGTTAGGCTCACTCCTCTTCACATCAGGTGACTTTGGATAGATTTACTGAGAAGACAGACAGGAAGACACCACAGAAAATCTGGGTGTTGTGTAGTTGTTACACTGTAACCAGAGGGACTTGGGTTGCATAAGGAGAGGGATTTATTAACACAGGCGTCAAACAATGAGATACTTTCCCCAAATCTCTCCTAGCCAGATTTCAGTTTAGGTTGAGAGAGGTATATTGGGTGACTGCTGATGTTAGATCTACAACCAAGCCCTCTTTGGGTCCTGCCTCCCAGGTTTAGGCTCTGTCCAGAAAGCTGGCCTGATGGTGTACAAGTGTTAGACTCAGGTGGAAATAGAATATTGCTTCTGTCCTAAACAAGACATGTCCTTTTGTTTCTCAGAGACTACAGGAAGCTCTCGTAACTTGTCCAAGTGCAGGCAGGAGAATTGTGAGTTCAGAGTTAATCTAGGAGACCAAAGACTCTTAATGTAAACAAAGGGAAATGTCCTGTGTGTTGAGAGCGAGGCGAGAGAGGCCAACTTAAAAACCATCCCCTCTAATAAACTGGGTTCAGATAAAACTTGAACTTTTTCCAGCCAAGGATTAGACTCAGCAAACTATTGCTATGACACAAATGCAGATGAGAAGGAAGATTTTGATATGCAAACAAAACAAAAATATAGAATGTGAGAAAATGTTAACATATTTGTTAACAACATGTCTGATAAGGGGCTAGATTTTCTACAAGCCAATGATGTCCTAAACAAACCACAACAAACACTGCTGAAAGAGTGGGTCTCTGGAAACCAAGAGCAGGCAGGAAAGATTGAGAGATACAACCCAAAATTAGATGGTCTCTCTAGTTAATCATGCTGTGAAAGAGACAGGTGAGGTCAGGTCTGGGATCCTGCCACATGACACACATGACACAAGATCAGCTCTGGTTGTCACGGTTGCCTCTGATGCAAAGACGCAAAGTGGTGTCATTCATGCACACAAATACACACACACACACACACACACACACACACACACACACACAGATGTGTGCCTTTATTGGTTCACATTCACTTGGCAGTCAAGGTGTAGAATGATGTTTGTTTGGGATTTGTTTGCAAGAGAGTTGTTTTCTAAGCTACTGTAACTTCTTAGGCACCAAACATAACGTGTGTTGTAGAACACACTTGAAATGCCCAATTATAAACATCCTATCAGATGCCAGAAGGACACATTCTGTTTGTATTTAGTAAGGCAGTTGTCTTTCTTTTCTCAGCGACACTTTTGACTTGTTTTAGTGTTAACTCTTATCCCCATTTGATCTGTGACTCTTGATATAGTCACTGGAAATCTCAGGAGAGGAAAATAAGTCAATTCAATCTGTTCTCCACAACCCATCCTGGTTGCCATAGCTACTGGACTTCTTCTTCTTCTTCTTCTTCTTCTTCTTCTTCTTCTTCTTCTTCTTCTTCTTCTTCTTCTTCTTCTTCTCTCTCTCTCTCTCTCTCTCTCTCTCTCTCTCTCTCTCTCTCTCTCTCTCTCTCTCTCTCTCTCTCTCTCTCTCAACTGTGCTAGCTGTCTTTCCTAACCTCTGCCCCGTGGCCATCACCCTACACAGTATGCACACACTCACTCTGTCGATTATTTCCCAGTGGTACTCCTCAGTCCCTCTTCAGCCACCTCCTCCTTTTAGTCTTTTGGTCACAATTAGTCCAGTGGGTTCTATGCTCTCTTCCTGTTGTCTACCCACCTGCTTCTGTGACCACTTTTGGGGCTACCTCCCATGTCTATATCAGCATCTTGCCTTCGTCTACTCAGGGGACATTTCTTCTGGAACTTTCTAACAGCTCAAATCTAAAACAAGCTGGTTGCCTCTCCTTAATTCACCCCCTGCCACTCTCCTGCACAGATAGCCCTGTGTTAGCCAAGCACCTGCTTCCTTTCCTAGCAGGACTTCCTCTCCTGACCCGGCTGGTCCCTTAGCCTCAAATCCTTTGTAGCCATCCATGTCACCACCTGGACATGTCATGGTCCAGAACCCCTACTCTCAGCTTACCCCATCTCACCTGTATCTCAGCTCTTGCTTCCCAATAGACCTATTCCCCATCTCCCCCCACCCCCATGTATCTGTAGAAAACAAAGTTCTCCCTGCTCTAACTCAGTAGCCAGTAGCTGTGTATTTAAAGATATGGCTGGGGGCACCAAATGACTTATTTTGAAACTTCACTTGATTTTAATAAGTTCAAATGTCAACTGCCCCACATTGTAAGGGTGATTATTGGCATAGCAGCTGCTGTCTGATTGGCTTATCATTTCTCTCTACCTCCTTCAAATGATGCTCAGATATACAAACAATGGAGACTCAACCAAAGCCACCAACTGAGGCTACCTTTAGACTACTGGTGATGGGGCACTCTTCAAGGATTGACTCCTTCAACTACCAATATCTGACATCACCAATCTTTAGACAATAGGCTGTTTACAGCACACTCAGTCACCTTTTCCTTCTTTATCGATCATAAATTCTGATCCATTGGGACTGTTTAAGTTGTGTGTGTATGTCTGTCTGTCTATCTGTCTGTCTATATTGTCTTATCTCAGAAGCCAGAAGAGGGCTCTGGATTCTCTGGAGCTGGAGTTATAGTCATTGTGAGCTGCCTAATGTGGGTGCTGGAAACTGAGCTCAGGCTTCCTAAAAACAGAAAGCTTTGTTAATCCCTGAGCTACCTTTCCGGCTGCTATTCATTGATTGATTGATTGATTGATTGATTGATTGATTGATTGATTTAAAAATCTTGAGGCAGGTCACTATTAGCCTTGTTAATTATGGTCACTATTAACTATGTTGGCCTTAACTTGTCCCAAACCTCAGGCTGGCCAGGAACTTATGATCTTCCAGCTTTAGACTGCTAGTGCTGGGGCCATAGGTCTGTACCACCACACCTGGCACTAAATATCCTGGATGTTTATTTCTTTTCGATTATACCCACATATTTCCAGAAGGTGACAATCGTCCATTGGTATAACCCACCCAGGGCACTACACACTTAAAACCAGGAACCTGTAAATGCAAACACCAGCCCTACCTACCAGAGAAATCCAAAAGGGGCCAGTGTAAATGACTGGGTGTTATTCACTGGCCTCACCGCCCAGCCAGCCAGCAGTATCATGTCAAGCCTTGGTTTGGGATCTTCACTGGGAACGTGGTCCTGAGTGCAATCTTTGTTCTGTTTGCTCCCTGATTCCTGGGGAGGTAAGGCTTTGCTCTCTCAGCTGACTGCTATAAACAACTTTATTTAGCATCTTTCTTAGTCACAGTCTCCGCAGAGAAGGCGTCAGGGTGACGCTGCTAACAATTACACGAAACACTTGCTCGGCTTTGGATCTTGCTTCCTCGCTGCCGCTAGTTCTACTGGCGACCTGGGTGCTTTAGCCGTGGGATCAAATAATCCCAGTGTCAGTGGGGTGACAGGAAAAGAGAAAATAAATGTTTACGCAGTTGCTCCACATGTCATTCGTTCCTCAAAACCCTTTGATAGTATGGTCCATCTAGGAATGAAGGAGTCCATGCCAAAGTGTGAAAGAGATGTGTCCGTGTGAACTGTGTTCTGATGGAGGGCCATGGGTCATGTTTGTTCTATCCCTGGTACTCACATTTCTGTCAGCAGGCTCCCATTTGGGTCTCAGAACTTTTTCTGAGGGGAAACTGACCAGAAGGATTATGACACACTCACTGTGGGCAGAGCCACACTCCTGGCATGCACACTTTGGCACGTGGTAAAAGATGCTTAAAGTGGTTTTTTTCTCCATCTCAGAACCAGGTGTGGGCAAATCATAGAGGAAGTGGCTGGCACTGAAGCCTGCACGAAAAGACACTTACTAACGAGATGGGCAGTAGGAAGCAGAAGGATCTGTTTAGTGACCCTTCATACTGGGCCATGGAAACACACTGGATCTCATGGTGGTGCCTCTCAGTACATCGCTGGGTTTCCAGCCTCACAGCCAGCCTTGACGGAAGGAAATCAGGCTCTCTGATTGGCTAGACAAGAGCCACCTCAGTTGTCCATCATTCACCATGGCCCCACAGACACCGACCACACAGTGAGAGCCTACTCAGTGCCTTCCCAACAGTTATGGGAACAGATCTGCATGATAGGTGGATGCCTGCCCAGCTCAGAAACAAATGCCCTCTAGGTGTGATGGTCACCCACACGAGCATTTGCCTAGGAAACTGGGGGCAGTGTAAAAGCTTAAACATAGCTATCCTCATGACGGGGCCCTTTAATGAACAACCAGATAGACAGCCTTCAGGGTGTGTCACTGTGCTTCATAAAACTGATGGGTTCCAGAGGATGATGGGGAAGGTCCAAGTGAACCTGGGGAGCAACACAGCTGTTTCCTGCTCCCACGGTCAGCCTGGCCTGTAATGAGCAGCTGCTGTTGGCCTGTACTCACCAGACAGTGGTGTCAGGGATAGCCACAGTGTGCCTGGGAGGTTCCAGCTGCCACCTGCTGCTCAGAAACCTTAGGAATCATGCTCTGGGCCTCTGTGGCTTCTACAAGAGTTCTCTGCCAAGCACAGCTGGCTCTAACGTCTTCTCTATGAGGCTATTTCAATTTAGAAGGGTTGCTAATGAGGCCACCATTCAGGCTGTGCCCACCTTGACCTCCAGGTGCCATCGGGTTCATCTTATACACAGCCATGCACTTCCAGACAGAAAATGTTCTTCTAGCTGGTATGGTATAGGAGCTCCCTGAGGACAGGCATCTTGCTCACCCTTGCCCCTTTGATCCTGGTACACAGCAGCAGAGGTTCATCAACAGGAGAATAACCATCTGAGCATGCATGCGTGAACCCACCAGGCTCCCACAGCACACAAGATATGCCTCAGTACCAAGACTGTCTGCCTCTACAGAAGCTAAACTGATTAGGTTGAGCTCTGGTACTGGTGTTACTAGGCATGGGCACATTTTTGTGAACTTTGTGTACCATAATAAAACTTTAACCCTTATAATATTTAGTAGAGAGGGGCATTTTTGCCTCAAGAGATAGTACTCACAATCTTTTGTATTTACTAAATACCATAGACCATACCATAAATGGTCCTTAACTTCTGAGACTGCATAGAAACGAGTAATAAATTCATTAGACACATACAACTTATACCACATGAAATGTCCTACGTCTATTAGTAATAATTTAAAAATGATTGTCCATTCTCTCTAATAGAATAAGAATCTACCTGGTTTTTATATACAATTCCCAAACACCAGCAGTGCAGAGCACACCCTACTTCCTGGAGTCTTCCCACCAGCTGTGCTCCTTGAAACATCTTTCTGGGGAAAGATTGATGTTCAGAGGGTTTCTGATTCATAAAAGCTGTTGACCAAGCACTCAACTGTCAGTATGTGTTTTGGAGAATGTTCCTTTCACCCACCTTGGCACAGTTCTGCCCACACATATGTGCACCATGTGGAAGAAATCCATGTTTCCTGAGAACAGTGGATATATGTCTTGGGAGCTGTGGGCATATGTATGTATCTTGGGAGCTGTGGGCATATGTAAGTGTCTTAGGAGTTGTGGGCATGTGTCCTGGGAGCCAGCATACAATGTGAGCTTTGGAAGCACAATTTCCACATATATGTAATCAATTCTTACTTGTTTGAGGATCAAGAACAAATGCTCTCTTTTCCACTAAGTGACTGAACTAGGCTGGAAGGGCAAAGCCAGTATGTGGTGTAGCAATTAGTTCCTTTGAGGGAAACACCACAATGTTGATTCAAGGATCTACTCAAATGAAAACACGGTGGGTATTCCCAGGCCTAGTAAGTGTGAATGTTCAAAAGGTGCCTCTAGAGTTTTTGTGCACTTCCCTGAGTTCCTCTAGAATCCCATGTACTTCCCAGTGTTCTTCTAGAATCCCCATGCATTTCCCAGGGTTTCATCATGAACTGGAAAATAAAGGGAGTGCTCTAGAGGACTCATTCAGACCACTTTAAAGAGCAAATGTTTTTGATATCGTAAAATAAAATATTACTGGATAAACACAGTTCCAAAAAGCACGTTTACCTTCCATCAAAGTAGAATAAGGTGATTTGAATTTACTCTTCTGTTTGCAGGAAACAGAAATGTTCAGGGGAAAACCAAATGGAAACATGAAAATGTTTCTAAAACAGCAGATACAAGGAAGGACAGGGCTGTGGAAAGAAGACAATGGTCTGTCGCCTTGGCTGATCTGAGGACTTCCAGACACAGCTCTAAAACAGAGTGGTAAAGCTAGCAACAGCCCTCGGACTCCTTTGCTGGAAATATCGGCCAATGGCATCCCCGTGACAGGCCTGTCACCCAATGTCCCTGGTTCCTGCTGCCAGAGAGAAGTGCAGAAGCTTTTAGAGGTGGGGCTGAGGGAGAAGCCTGTAGCTCCCTGGAGGTAAGTGTGCACTCAAAGCTGATGTGGGAACCAAGTCTCTTTCTTTCTGTGGCTCCCTAAACTCTGCGTGGTTTTTGCAACACACCCTCTGCCATGATATGCTGCTATGGTGCCAGTCAAAGCAGCAAGCCAAGCAGGCCAGGATGGGGGTCCCTGAAATGGTGAAGCAAAATAACTGCTTTCTTTTTACAAGTTGATGATTTCATACATGTGCTGTAGTAACAGAAGCCAGAGCTTAAAAACTTTGACGCTGGGAAGATGGCTGGATGGTCCAGCTTGGGCCCCTGGAGCCACAGAAAAACTGGGTACATGGTGCAAGTTTGTAATCCCAGAGTTCTTCCAGGGACGTGAGAGGCAGACACAGTCTACTCTCCTAGAGTGCCATGTTAGGAATCAAGAGTTCCTGTCTCCAGCAAGGCAGCAGCTGAAGACCAATCTGGAGGTTGGCCTATAACTGCACACACTGCACAGCAAGTGCATATCCACAGAAAACCTCTTTCAAAAGGCATTTTCCTCAAGAAAATATAATGAAAAGCCACAGACCAGAAAAGATTACGAATCACACATCTAATAATAATAATGTGTGTAGCTACTCTATTTAAAAACCTTTAAAAACATAATAAGTAATAAAATTTAAAGAAATGTAGAGCAAAAGATTAGAACGAATAACTCATCAAATGAGTGTACAAAAAGATGTCTAACCCCATCCATCAGAATTGTGGCATATTCACTCAGTGGTGTACCATGCAGAAGCCCCCCCCCAAAAAAACCCCAAAAAACAGAGCGCTCTAGAGCTTCTGAACACACAAACAGCATGGATGAGCCTCAACACAGCCATGTCTACTGAAGGAGGCTCACGAAAATGTCTCTACAGAGCACAATTCGATGTGACCCTGTAACACACGAGCTAAATGCCTGCCAACACGGAAGCCATGTGGAGCAGCCAGCCAGGAGAGAGCAGGAGCATCACCTTGAGGGGCAGGGGAAACATCTACAGCTGGATATGGTACCAGCCTGGTTGTTGGGCTAGTGTCCTGGATTTGTGGCTCTTTCAAAACTTAAACTATGTGTTTTGATATGCTCAGCTTATCATACGTCAACTATATGTAAATAATACAACCCCAAGACACTAAGTTATGTTCAATCAGCCTGGACAACACAGGTATTCCTGAGCTACAGTGGAGGACAGAGGCAAGATGTCGGATACCCAGCTCAATCTCTTACTTGTTCCCTTAAAACAGGGTCTCTCATGAACCTAGAGCTGGGCTGGCAATTAGTAAGCTCCAACAAGCTTCCAGTCTATGAGTATAGCCACGCCTGACTTTTAGGTGAGCATTAAGGATTTGAACTTGGTTCTTTATGTTTGCTTAGAGAGCACTCCTACTTATTGACCCATGTCTCCAGGTCCACACACTAAATTTAATAGTACTTGTTGTCTTTGCACAGTGAACAGAATTCACTGAGAATGAACTCTAAGATTCTACTGTTATCTCTACTAAGGAGGGATTTCAATGAGATCAGTGGGGAAGGTACATCTGACCTTTTGCAAGTAATAAGCCAAAATAACACCGGACCTCAGAAAGTTGTTCTAAACCTCTTATGTTTTCTTCAGGGTGAGGCAGGAGCCTTGCCAACCATCACCTTACATTTCTAAGATGTTTCCAATCACACCATAATACCACATCTACTTATCTCTGAGCTCACCTGGAGAAGCCTGCCTTTTGTTATTGGAAAAGCTCAGAGAAAGCAGCATTCCCCAAACAAAGCACTAGAAAGTGACCTGTGCTCCTGGGCCATCAGCACAGAGAAAAGAACACTGCAGGGCCATAAACTGACTTCCGTTTCCATAGGAGTATTACTATAACCTTGGCCACTGAGTCTGTCAATGTTTTCTTTCCCCAGAGTACAGTAATCTATAATTTAAACCATACAAGCCAAACCTGGACAATGAATTCTTCAAAAGAAAGTGTGGAAAATTTCTCAAATATGAAGAAGCCATTGAGCATAACCATAGAGAATTCTTTGAGCAAGAGCTGGAAAAATCTGCTTGAGATGGGACACAAGGAACAGTTATCTGGCTCGGTGTTTTGTAGAAGCTGGTAACCAACACTTCAGCTAGATCTTTGATTGATGAAACAAGCCCAGAATCCATGTTCTGTATTTACCCAGAACAAGAGCAATGCCTCCTATGAAGAATGATGGATATAGGATTCAACCTTTGGCAAAGACTGAGATGATCCAAGCTGGCTCTGGACCACTAATAATGTTTTTGAAAGATTGGGTTGTTAGATTAATAGTTGTGGAAGATGGACATTATTTATGCAATGTTAAAGCAAACATTTTTATGAACCAAACATTTCCTAAATTGCAAACAAAAAATGTGAAACTCTATCTGACACCTGTAGCAAATCTGAGAGCCTTCCATGGTCCAGGGCACAGAGCCATACCCTTTCTGTACACAGGCTCTCCCCCAAGGTTAGACAAAGAAAGGGCACTTTAGCTGGATTTTAACTCTTGCAGTCTCCCTCTGGATGCTTCAATTCTTTCCACAGCCATGTGAAGCCAGTTGTCTGTCTTTGTTGTGTCAAGTCTTTTGTGTGTGCATTTGTGTGCGTACATGTGCACGTGCATGTGTGTGTGTGCCTGTGTGTATGTGTGTGCATGTCTGTGTGTGTGCTTGCATGTGTGTGCACATTCCCATGTGCATGTGCGTGCGTGTGTGTATGTGCGTGTGTATGTGTGTGTATGTATGTATGTGTGTGTATGTGTGTCTGTGTGTGTGTCTGTGTATGTGTGTGTATGTGTGTATGTGTGTGTATATGTGTGTGTGTGTATGTGTGTGTATGTATGTGTGTGTCTGTGTGTGTGTCTGTGTGTGTATGTGTGTATGTGTGTGTATGTGTGTATGTGTGTGTATGTGTGTATGTGTGTGTATATGTGTGTGTATGTGTGTGTATGTGTGTATGTATGTGTGTGTATGTGTGTCTGTGTGTGTGTCTGTGTGTGTATGTGTGTATGTGTGTATGTATATATGTGTGTGTATGTGTGTGTATATGTGTGTGTATGTGTGTGTATGTGTGTATGTATGTGTGTGTATATGTGTGTGTATGTGTGTGTGTATATGTGTGTGTATGTGTGTATGTATGTGTGTGTGTATGTGTGTGTATGTATGTGTGTGTCTGTGTGTGTGTATGTGTATGTGTGTGTGTCTGTGTGTCTGTATGTGTGTCTGTATGTATGTGTGTGTATGTATGTATGTGTGTGTATGTGTGTGTGTTTGTGTGTGTGTATGTGTGTGTGTGTGTGTGCGTGTGTGTGCATGTGTACTTATGTAGTCACTGAACACTGACTTCGTGGAGATCTACTTACATCATGCATGGAGTCTAGAAGCTTGGTCAGTTGGTAGAACCTCTGCCAACTCTGTCCAGAACTGTTGGGACACTTGGTGACCATTTTCCTCAGTTCTTTGATGTAATTTGTCCTCATCTCCTCAAATGCAGCCTGGCTCTTGAGGCCATCTTTTGGAACTGTGTTAAGGAATACAAACATAAATCCATGTGTGAAAAACACAGCTTTATCATTTTTGCAGTTCAATAGCTTCAGATATTTTAAACTCACATACTGCTTGTGAGGCTGGACTATGTCTTAGTTCACTGTGGTTATGAATAGATATGGCAGTTTTATACATGACAAACATCGTCTTTCTCTCTCTCTCTCTTACTTTCTCTCTCTCTCTCTCTCTCTCTCTCACACACACACACACACACACATGAATAGTAACTATTAGACATGAATTATTACCTCATACATATTAGCTCCTTTTGTCTTGGCGCCTGTATTATCACACAGCTTTCTAGGGTTCTTACTTCATAGGTGAGGAAATAATGAAAGTGGGTTCCTTATTACGGAGCATAAAATAAATAAACAGTAGTTCAAACCCACTTTCAGTGTCTACCTTCTAGATGCCATGCCCCACATGGCACGTGGACTGTCCTCGGAGTGTCTTCTGAATCCTAGCTTACCAGTGCCTTGGAGGCAGGAAGACACATTTCAGTACCACGGGACAGAGGGGCCCATCATGGAAAACAGTATTTTCATACTTAGGTTTAATTGCAGACCCCATGGGGAATTGGCCACATACCACAGGGACAACGCTGAAGACATAGTTTCTACGACTGCCCAAGATCCTGACTATGGAGACATCACGTAGAAGCGTGTGTGTATGCATTGGTTTGTCTGTATGCAGGGCCAACATCAACACTGTCTGCACTCCAGTGAGAGCTAACGTTCACTTTTAACTTTGATGAAATAGAAAATGAAGGACTGTGTGTCTTCCTTTTTGTTTTGTTTCGTTTTTAAGTGGGTAGGTTTGACACGGAAACAGAAAGTTCGCTTACAAAGACTGTTTTGGGAGCTGAGTCTGTAGCTCAGTGACTTGTCTAATGCACAAAGCCCTGGGTTCCGTAGTCAGACCCCACCCAGGAGGGAACACTTCCGGGTTCACAGCATTGTGTAGCTATGTGCTCCTGTGCCCAAACCCATGCTCTGTTGAAAGGAGCCAGCTGGCAGGACAGATTACAAAAGGTGAAAGAGGGCATGTCGGTAGTGTTGCTGTTAAAGATACATCATTGAAAGGCAGCTTGCTGCTTGTTTTCCAGTATGCTTGATAAGTGGCAACATGTAGGCTTTAAAACTATGGACACCTAGAACTGTGGTTTTAGAAGTTAAAGCCCTCATGACGACATGTCCAATGATATCAACACTGTGGGTGTCTAATATAAAAACTTATATTAGAAGAACTTACGTCCTGACTGCTTTATTAAAACTCCCGTTCACTCATTTTTTGTAAATGACATAAATAGTGATGTCTTGGAACATTAGCACTCTTGAGTAATTACTAGAGAGTTCCATGTGTCGCTTGTGTAGCCCCAGGAAGCCAGGTATACCACTGTCTCCAAATTAATCTTGTTTTCACAAATAAAGATGTGAATGAATTATCTGACAAATCAGCCACCATTTGAATGTTAGCTATCTCTATGAGTTAAATTTCTGAGGCTGTCGACTTATCAATTCATTACATCTGTTTTTGTAGGAAAGCAAATCTCTAAGATTCACCACACACGTTCCCGAGGCTTGCCAAATTTGAGTTGTGACTTTAAATATCTGACTTTAACATTAAGAGTTAAATGCCACCCATTATATAAGAAACTGCTTTTTTTTTTTAAGAAAAAGGTTTATTTATTTTATGTGTCTGAATGTTACGTATGTATATCGTATTCATGTCTGGTGTCCACAGAGTTCAAAAGAAGGCAAGATATCCCAAGAATAGAGTTTCCAATATATAGATGCTGGGGACCAAATCTGGGTCCTCTGCAAGAACACTTGCTCTTAACTGCTGAGCCATTTTTCCAGTCCCTAAGAAATGGTTTCTTCTTAAAAGTTTAAAAAAACTAAAAGAAGGGGCTGGGGATTTAGCTCAGTGGTAGAGCGCTTACCTAGGAAGCGCAAGGCCCTGGGTTCGGTCCCCAGCTCCGAAAAAAAGAACCAAAAAAAAAAAAAACTAAAAGAAGATGGCAATAACAGCTAAGTTACCAGTGATCTAAATCCACCAACTACCAGCATTAAACCCACTAACCACTGGCATTTTAATTTGAAACTTTCAGAGAGAGCTGGAAGTTTGCCAAGATCAAGCTATGCCGCCCCGCCACAGACTAACAGGTTTTTAAAATACCAAAGCCATTCGCAGGAAGTCTCTTTCAATGAATACTTATGCGGTGGTGCTGTCTGTACATGAAAATATCATCTACCACTCAAGGACAGTGTGCCATATTGATGGTGATACTATTCGTTTATGCCAACTAGATTAGCCAGAGACCACCTTATTTCTGGTAGTTTCATGGTCAAAGAATCAAGGTCAGATCATCTCATGTCCAAGTATTAACACTTAAATGTTCTTGCTGCTGTAAATACATAAACTGAGGTATATTATAACATTAGCACTCACTTTCTATTGCTATAAATATATATGCCGAGGTATATCATAATATCAACACTTACATTCTCTTGTTGTAAATATATATACTGAGGTGTAGCATCTCGATTTCTCAGCCAACTTTTTTTTTTTTAGAAGTTGAAACAAATCAACAACTAAAGGGAACTTAAGCGGATCCTCGGATTTTGGATGTCTGCCCGGAATTTCTGAATTTACTTATTAAGTACAGCAGGTCTGTTGGAACAATTCCAGCCCCTACATGCTGAAGAGGAGTGGAGAGCCATAAGGTTGAAGTCAGTCTACTTTCCTCTCTAAGCAAAGGACGTGGGGTTCTTGTGCTATAGTTCCTAGGTCCTCTGAGAGGCTGGCCATCCATTATGAAATGTAATGTGCCTAAGAGCTGGCTTCATGAAGTCTATCTCAGAGGAGCAAAGCAAGCCGCCCAAAACCTGCAGATTCTGTGATCCTACACTCCTTAGGATCCTGAGAAAAAACTCCTCCTTTTTCATTTTGCTTTTTCAGAATTGAAAGTACTGACTAAGTTGGAAGCTAATTCATTAATTCAGGTAGTTGAAAAGGACATCAGAGGCTGTTAGAGACTGAAGGGGGTGAATGGATGCAAACTGAATCAGGCATGAGCTAAGTCCCAGTAGTCAAATTTGCAGAGAGTTAGAGATGGGCATTAGCAGAAGCATTTCCCTTAAAGTCTACCTACCATCTAATGGTTTGAGGAAATATTTTTTTTTCTAAACAAGAATAGCATGTAGCATGGTTTCACTGTGGAATAAAATCGCGTGTACTAAATTGAAGATTTAATGCTTCACAGAGTTATGCTCTGGGAAGAACAAGTTAGGGCTGTGAGGAGGGGCCGGATGCTTCCCACTCACCCTGTGTGAGAGATGGGCCGGGTACAACTAGTGAATGGCTGGCCTATGGTTACCTGGGAGGCCTGCACCCTGACCTGGCCATCGATTCACTGAAAATAAAGCAAGAGTGTACCATCTGCAGCTGTAGAATGGACCCTCCTCCCAGGCGTGCCCCATGCTTGGGAGCCCACCATCCTGTCCCATCCTTACAGGCCTCCTGCTGCCAACACCTACCTCAGCAGCAGCCAGTGAGTGGGTCTCAGGAGAGCAGGCAGGCATTACCTTTAGAGGAGCTGAAGCTCTGAGTTCCAGGACCTACACAGGACACTGACAAATACCTCGTAGGGGCGTTGGTCTGCTTTCAGATGGGTCTCTTAAACTCGAAAGGTGGCGCTTTAGTGTTAAATTAGACAGTGCACCGAAGACACGTAAACTGGGAGGCTCTGCATTCACCAGGCCACGCTGTCATCCACAGACCCTCTGCTCTGCTCTCATAGTTCAGGCTTCTCAGAACCAGCTGGAACTTTACTTCTGCCTGTCTGCTCTACCCTGAGCCACCCAGTTCTCCTATTGCCTTTCCTTAGGAAGATGCTCCCTTATCCACAGTTCTGTAGAAACACAAGCGAGGCTGGGTGTGGACCACACACCTTCCTCTTCAGAAGCATCGTCCTCTCCTTTCTTTCGTGCTACTCATCACCACTCCTTGCTGACTCTCGATACCCAGAACCTTTCTTGGATTCCTCAGAGGCTGCCACATTCACCTCAGCATTTGCTTTCCTATAACCGTCCCCCATCATCATCCGGAGTCTCCCCCCCCCCCCCCCCCCCCCGCCCGGAGCTTCTTCAAATTCTTTCTTCTCCATTTGAAAACTCTTGCACGGTTGTTTAAGAAATAAGCACCCAACACTTTTGCCAAGGTGGTTTTGTCAAGTCAGAGGGGGTTGGTCCCCTTTCAGTCCCTCACTCTGTTTTCTGTATTTCCACCCTCAAACTTGATCACAGGGAGCCCAGAAAAGCTTCCCACAGGCCTGATGGTCAACCCCAGTTCTCCTCTCTTAGTTTCTGAGCTTTCTTTGTCCAAGCTGCACACTAGTCCTATCCGTCCTGGGACCTTCTGGCCACACTCAGTTCTTGACCTCTCTGACACTCTGTCACTTTCCCTTCTGCCATGGCTATGCCTTTAGCAAGATTCCATTGGCTTTTTGTTCTTCACCCAGGGAGTGGCCTAGGACTTGACTGTGTCCCCCACAGGCCTGTGCTTGCGCCCCTTTGCTAGGCAGTCGTGCTCTTTTAGAGCTTCTGGAAAACTTTAGGAGGTGGGCCTAACTAGAGGAAGCGAGTCAGCTGGGGTTGGTCCCCTTCCGGTCCCTCCCTCTGTCTGCTACAAAGAAACTCTCCTGTCATATGTTGCTGTTATCCCGAACACATGGGGCCAACAACCATCCATCGACTGGGATGTTTGACATAGTGAGCCAAAGTCAACCTTTCCTCAAGTTGTTTGTCAGATACTTGGTCATAGAGGGCCGGGTCCACTGTGAGATTGTGGAGTCTAGAATGGCTGTCTAAACAGAACCTGAAGCAATGAAGTATCAAGAGACAACATGGCACTGCAGACGGGGAGAACTCTCAGAGTCCCATACCCAGTCAAAGAACCACAGGAAGCTAATGACCAGAGCGACAGCCAGCCTCTCCCAAGGATGAACCCCCGACTGGGTATCCAATATCACGTGGCCAGCCCCCAAACTGTATATAAACAAACAACAAAAATGGACTCACCAGGTTATATTTATGTATTTGTGTATCTATATGTATATGTAACAATAATAATTAGAGAAAAAGAGGCCATCAGTTTGAAAAGGAAACTAGATGAAAGGAAAAAAGATGGGAGGGGCTAAAGGGATGAGAGGGAAGGGAGAACACGAGTAATTGGATTTTAATTAAAATGTACTAAGTAAAAATAAAGTTAATATAAAATGTGGATGAGGACTATGTCTCTGATTTGCAATAATTGGGATTCATGGCCACTTTGCCTCCAGATCTCCATGCCAAGATCCAGATCAGAAACTTGTATCTCCCAGGCTCAAGATCAGGATCACAGGTGAGCTCTCCAATTCTGGACTGTAGTTCACTCCAGATACAGTCAAGTTGACAACCAGGAAAGCCACTACAGTCTACCCCTTGTCAACTTGACACAAATAATATCTCATATCCACAGGAAACAATAACAAGGTTTAATAAAATGTTCAATCTTAGTCTTGCTTTATAACTTTTTAAAATTAATATTACATCGCAATCACAGCCCCCTTCCTCCTTTTCTCAGAGGAAGGGAAGCCCCACTTGGGTACCACTCCACCCTGGGACATCTAGTCCTAGCAGGACTAAGCACCTCCTCAATTTTAGTCTTAATGACCTATAGTTTTGTTCTAATAAAAGTCAGGTATTATAAAAAAAACCCTCCTATTTACCATTTGAGTCTCAACTAGTAATAATAATAATAATAATAATAATAATAATAATAAAAAATAAGTATTATTTATATGTCAAACCTGACTACAGATTTTCAGTCTCAAAATTTTCCTATCTTCCTGCCATTTTCAATAGGACACAGAGTTGATATAAAAAATTAGCCAATCAAAAAGCAGAATTCATATTTGAGCAGACTCCACAAAGTCCTCTCAAAGCTGTGTCTTCACTATGGCATTCTGGCTCGGGACATCTCCTGCACTGGTCATTGGCTCCTTGTTTATCCCTGACTTCATTATATTTATTTTGATCCAATTTCTTCTTCTGTCTGGGCAGTTACTGAGACCAGCTCTGCCACTGGCCTGAATGGACAGCCTTGCTCTGCTCATCACGTGACTATCACCATGTCCCCCAGGGCCTGCCACTGGCCTGCTGCTCCTCCGTCTTTCCCTTCAACTCAGTTGCCTCCTGCTAAGTTCTCAGAGCTGCAAACACAGCGCTGACCCTGCCAACCTCTGATCAGAAGTGTTTGGTGTTGTAGTTTGACACATTTAGATTTTTTCCACTGGGCATTGAATAATCTGGTCCAATCAACATTTTTCCTTTTTTCTCCTCGACTCCCAGTGCAACAGGATCAGATGCATCTTGGAAAATTACTGAATGCATGCATAAAATATTTAAAATTAACATTAATAATTAAACATCTTACTTAAGGCCTCACTGCCACTCTATGCATGTTCACTTAAACTGCAAACAGGAATGGCATAGAGTCAGTGTACCCCTGGATCCAATCTAGAACCTTCCAAAGCCCCTGAGATCCAGTCAGACTATGTGCTACCCCTTCATCTGTAGAACTGAAGTGTCCTTCTCTAAGCCATCAGCATACTTCCTCACCTCTAATCTTAGTAAATCACGTCTCTCAGTGTATTCAAATTACCTTTGAACTTGTCTTACAGAATAAGACAAGCTCCCCACGGGCTAAGACAAGTGATTGTACCACAACCAGACACTTAACAAGCGCTTAGTGGTTGGGTAAGGGTAGGCAGTAAGGGCTGCACTGTTTAACACATCCAATTTATCATCAGCAAGGGGTTTAGTTCATGCAAGGCCAAAACCCCTCTTTCCATCCCTGCCACATTTCTTTTCAGGGGGGTGGGTAGGTACCAACTACCTGGAGCATCATTAATGGGCCACTCGCGTGCAGGGACGATGATCTGACAATGTAGAAAGAGTGCCAGGGTGGACAGTAGTATACCTGTGCTTAGTAGCAGCAAAACCTTCATTATGGAGTACTCCTCAAAGGTCAGCTGCAGCCGCACGAATTGAAGGCTGATCTGGCGCATCCCCTGGCACAGTTCATACATGGCAGACTGATGCATCTTCTCTCTGCAAAGGAAAAACAGCCACATACATCTGAGAAGATGGGTCACCACCATGTGCAGGCTGGCAGCCCCGGCAGCTTAACTGGCCTTGAGCCAGTTCCCCCTGTGACTTCAACATGAAGTAGGCATGCATTTTAACGGTTTCTAAAGCCCTATGAGCTCCCCATGAGGACATAGAGATGCTAAGTCAGGGCGCCATGGTTTCCTTCCACATTCGGGGTACTGTTAGTGGATGGTAGTGCTGTGATGAGGTTGCCCACAAACCAGAGCAATTATGGTGATGTGGGGGTGAAGCCCAAGTCTCTTTGATTGCAGGTATGACTGACTAGAAAGGACTGGGTTAGCTTCAGTGAACAGAAGGTGGTCAGACCATGATTATTTCCATGTGGCCTCTCTTAGAGAGGTTGTGGAGAAGGTCTGGTACTGACTTTACCAATATACTTGGTATGGGGAATTAAAGGCAAATGAGAAAGGTAAGAACAAGGAGTAGAATCGACTCTAATAAAGACAGACAGCAATGTTACCATGTACAGAAGTGTTTCCATCCACACGACAAACCCATCCCTTTATTCACCACCCAAATGTTTCCATATAAAGTCATATGTGCAACAAAGAGGTCTTTCTTGTTCTCTTTCCTTGAGGGTGAAGCACAGCCTCTAATTGTTTTTAGATGCTTTTCAGGAAAAAGAAACATGCCTGTTGGGAGACTTTGCAATGTAGCAAGAGACGACTGGTGAAACAGGAAAAGACTTGCCAAGTCAAAGGGACATGAGGCTGGTGCATTTCTCCAGGCGTGAGCACATGCCCTGAAGCCCCCTCCCAGGATGCACCCTGAGCTTCCCTCAGGTACCAAGCCTCTTCTAAGAGGTGAGGAACCCATAGGGAAACGGAACAAACTTTGCTCTGGATAGTAATGGTGTTTTCCTTCTGTCATAAGCTAGAAGCTATGTTAAGACAATATTTACACATGCACACACACACACACACACACACACACGCACACGCACACGCATGCATGCACATACAAACACACACATACATGCACAAAGTGATAGTAGAAGCTTGTAGATCTATTACCAAGAATTAAGCATGCTAACGCTTTTGTAATTCTTGCTTGAGCTGTTGAAACAGTTTCATCATGATGCAGTTGAGGCCTAGTCTCTTCCTGCTGGATCTGACCTGGCTCTCCCTCATCTAACATAGAAACAAGCCTGACAGATTAGCATCTGTTCTCAGATGCATGTATTAAGTGTGCGTGTGTAAAACGACACACTCCCGACATTTAAAAGTAGAGATGACATCCCTCAGTAATTAATTTCCACTCAACACTTAAGTATGAAAGTGTCTATATTAATAATATAAATGAGGTCACTCTGGCTGCTTCAAGCTTTGTGAATAATATCACAGCTTATAACAGTTTTCTAAAAAAAAAAGTGCATGTGTGAGAGCAAGCACACGTATGTGTGTACATGAATCCAGTGGCTGTGGAAGCAGGGGTGTCAGATCTCTTAGAGGTGGGCTATAGGAAAGTGAGCTGGCCGACCTGATGGGGAACTAAACCTGGGTGTCCTGTGGGAGCAGTACAGGTTCTTAATTACTGAGCTCTCTCCAAAACCGAGAGTCTAATGGTGGGAGGGTACATGGATTCTTTTTAATGCTGTTATAACGGACAACCAGAGAGCATCCTGTGTGCTTCTACAAGGTAGAGCTTGGTACAGACTTGCTCATCTAGTCATTAGCACCCCTTCCTTACCAGTAGGGCACAGGACACCCTCCCAATTATTTTGCCATCGGATGAGCCCGTGTTCAGAGGTAACTCATGGTTCTCATGGTTGCTTTTAGTTCCATTCCGGTATCACCAATAGCTCAACATGGTTTTTTTTTTTTTTTTTCAAATTTTTACTGACCATTTCTTCTTTGGTGATTTGTCTCTTCATGTTTTTACCCATGCCGTTTTATTTATAATTCAAATCACACTTTAAAAATCATAACAAGTAGCATTATTAGTCAGATTCACGGAGCTCAGACTGGCCTAAAACTTGTTATGACACTGGGGATGAGTTTTGAAGGTCAATCCTCCTGCCTCCACCCAGAAGGGTTCCAGCAGTAGGATTACAGACACTTGCTACCTAGTTTATATAGTGCTTGGGATTGAAACTAGGCAAGCCTTCTGCCAGCTAAGCTACATTTACAACTGCATGACCTCCTGGGTTCAAGCCATCCTCCTGCCTCAACCTCCAAATAGGTAGCAGGCATCGGCCAAGCTTCCCCACCCCTTCATTCTTAGTAGTTTCTTCTTTGACTTGTTTTGCATTACTTTCTGTCTTCTCCCCTCATGTCTTCTTCCTCCCTCTCTCTTGTTAGAACTTGCTTGGTGTCGTCTCTCCAGCTCTGCTTTAGTCCTTAGGTTTAACATTCACTTCATGTATGTAATCAGCAAAGAACCGAACTTAACAAACTTGAGAGTCTCCGAGTTTTGCTATTATCCAGGTCCAAGTATTTGCCACTTGAATAACTTGGTTTAATCTGTTTTTGTTAATTGTGATGGCGGTAGGCTTGGACTTTCCCACCACCACACTGACCCTTGCCCTCTGTTTTCTTTTTTTTTTTTTTTGGTTCTTTTTTTCGGAGCTGGGGACCGAACCCAGGGCCTTGCGCTTCCTAGGTAAGCGCTCTACCACTGAGCTAAATCCCCAGCCCCTTGCCCTCTGTTTTCATTCTCTCTCTCTCTCTTTCTCTCTCTCTCTCTCTCTCTCTCTCTCTCTCTCTGCTTTCCTTCCTTCAACTGGATCAATCTAACTTTCCTCTCTGTGACTGTCTCTCTATTGCATATAGAAAATGAACGTTCTTTCACACTTCTAGTGGTTATTTTTGAATGAAGAGCTTGATCAGTCAAAAGTCTAGAGTTAACTGGAGGATTTTCCCCAGAAGTAGGAAACTGTTAACACTACATCATCTCTACTTCCGGTTCTCCATGCAAACGGTCCTCAGGCTTGGATCCACCATGCTTTTGAGTCACAGTCAAAACCACTGTGTTCCTCTTAGATTCCCTGGTGTGTTTATCAGTATCTCCTTACCCACTTCTGAAGCACCGAGGTTGGATCCCAGTCCTTACACCTCCAGGCAAGCTCTACACCACGAGCCTCCAGTCCCGCCCCACCAGTATGTCGGGTGTAGCAGGGTCTTTGCACATCAGCACTTCCTGTTCACCATGCCTCACTTCTACATTCCATTTCCTACTTATTAAAGAGCCTGTTTAGTGATTCTTTTAGCTGAAGTCCTTTATCTCAACTTGTCTCAATATGTCAAAACCTGACTACTTGGATGCTTTCCAAAGCTCCAGCTCTCTAGCTTGGCAAATGATTTCTCCCAGAACTTTAAAGCTACTACTGCATGAAGCCCGGGCCTTCTTCCTGGCTTTGAGAAGAGCTCCATATAGTCTTGAATTTTCTTTGGTAGCCTAGTTTTTCTTCTTAATCCATGCCTGCACTTTCACTCTGATGTGCCTAGGTACTGACTGGCTTTGTGTCTTCTGTTGGAGGCTGGTTCTGACATGCAGGCATTTGTTAAATTCTGCCATGGCCTTTGTGCCTTTCTCTTCAAGCAGCATCCTTCCTCCAGTCTCATTGCCTTTCTCGTCACTCTATATGCTAACTTCTCTTTCCTTCACACTCTTTGTTTACCATTTTCTTTCTAGGTGATTTTTTTCACATCTATTTTTCAACTAAATATTTTTCTTTGTCTATTAAAGCCACACTTAATATCTATAGCTTATTGTTTACTTTTTTGAGAATTTCATGCACAAGTACTGTATATCTTTTCCAGCCTTACCTGTCCCCCTCCAGCTACCCCTGTGTGCCCCAAATCACTGTCAAATTCATGACCTCTTTTTCTTTATTTAATTAATCTTATAATTAAATTAATAATAATTTAGTTATTCAATTATCTTGTTACTTATACTGTTTGTTTCATGTTGCTGTGTTTAGGTCTTGAATTTTGGTGGCAGTATTGTTGCATCAAGAAACAAAGATGTGCTGTCGTTATTCTTGTTACTCGTACTACGAAGTCCATGCCATACTGCTTGTTCCTAGGGCTTGAATTTCAGTTGTGCCTTTTGCCATGTCAAGAAGTGAAGCTGTCCTCCCATTTAGTTCTTTCAGAAACATCTGTGACTTCCCACAAGGCATTTCTTCTCTTACGGTTATCATGCCACCAGGCATTTCAACACGCTTTTCTTTTTATAGTTTCTTTCAGATTTCCAGACTCACTTTTCAGATGCTAGGACGCACATTTAGCGCGCGCTCCTACATTCTCTGTCTTCTCTGTGAGCCTGTATGGCACTGGCTTGTAGAAGGAGCTCTATGGGAAGTCTCGGCCGTGAGAGCTGCCAGGAGGGCTAAGTGCTTTATTGCTAATTCCTCAGCTTTAGCTCTTTCGCTAGGGCTTGTGTAGTTTAAATTTGGACTCCACTTGATGTGGTGCAGGCCGGTGTTCCTCATTTCTTTCTGCTTCCTTGCCATGTCCCTGGGCTAGTCAAAGAGTAGCTCGGTTTTATTGCTCTTTGTAGCAGGATTCTGGATTTATACATGGGGCTCTATCCCAGGCCCCAACCCAGCTGCAATCACAGTCCTATTCTGTACCCCTAAAGCAGATGTCTGCACCCCCTCATCTGTTGGCTAATTGGAGCTTTAGCTCAAAGTTAAACAGACCTGCCACCATCGAGCTAGTCCCTGTGTGGAAGTGGAGGCCAGGTGGCCTCAGCTGTTGCTCCTCAGGTTCCGTCCACCTTGCTTTTGGAAACTTGACCTCTTATGGGCCTGAGCTCACTGGCCAGAAACTCTCATGGATCTGCCTACCTCCTCTCACCATGCCCTGGGCTTCTCTGTGTGCACCACCAGGTTTTCTTTCTGTGGGTTCTGGGGACTGAGCACAGGTCCCGAGTTCACAAGGATAGCTCTGCACTAACTAAGCAAGCTCTCTCTCCAGCCCTGCTTGCCTCTCATTTTTTGTTTTGTTTTGATTTTGTGCAAACATTTCTATGTGTTTATGAGGGAGAAATGGTTCGGTTCAATTCCACCATTCTGTTTGTTACAGGATTCTCAAACAGAGGAGCCATGTGCAACAACACATTTTAAAAGTCAAAAATAAAATGAAAGGCAAGTGTTAAGCATCAACTTTTACTTAATAAATATTTCATGATAAAAGAAGAATGAGAAGTAAATAAGGCAAAGGAATAAGGAAGTAAATAAGGCAAGGTATTGAAGGCGGACACATCTGCTTATGGTGGTGATGGGCGGCCAGCAGGCTACTGGTAACTTATAGATAGTATGATTATCAAGTGGCTCCCAAATTAAATATGACATCTGTGAAGATGTCAAAGAGTGGGAAGAGGAGATATTCAGGAGACGAAGTGTGCCCATAGTGTTTGATGCAAACATGAATGTGACATTGACTTCTGGACATGTCTTTATAGGTATCGTGGTATTTGTGTATGTGTGTGTGTGTGTGTGTGTGTGTGTGTGTGTGTGTGTGAGAGAGAGAGAGAGAGAGAGAGAGAGAGAGAGAGAGAGAGAGAGAGAGACTTCACGTTGCTGTGAAGGCTAGAGGACACCTTAGTATTATATCACGAGGAGGAAGGCATCATCTAACTTGTGTTTTTGAGACAAGGTCTCTCACTAGCTGGCTTCCTGAGTAGGCTAAGCCTGGCTGACTAATCCCAGGGATCCTATCTCTACCTCTTAAGCATGTGGATTTAATGGGAGTTCTGGGAATCTAACTCAGTTTCTAGTGCTTGTGGGACAAGCACTTTGCTGAGTGACTAACTCCCCCAGTCACTCACACACTTTTGCTGCCCTGCCCTTCCTTTCCACTGGGGAGCAAGGACTTTTGGCTTTGCATGGAGTTGCCACATAGCTCTAGAGGCTTGCAGTCCTGTGACTTCTGAGATGCAGGCTTTACACTAGCGACACCCAAATATCTGGAATCATTCCAATCTTGTATACACATAGGAAAGAACTATGCAGAAGTTCCCAATGCATCAAGTACCATGTGAAAGTTGGTTCTTTAAAAATATAATTGCAATAGAGAAAATATTTCTAGAGAAGTCAGTGCTCATTTTGGTTGAAGCAAGCCAAGAAAGCATCAAATTCTTGAAATGAATTTTCAAGGAAAAAAATCCACTTTATTATTATCACTTCTATATATAGGCTAGTACACCCAGGAAAGAGGAGAGACAAGGCAGATGTTCACAAGGTAGAAGTGACTTTCTTAGTGCTGAACACGAGAAGTAAACACCTTCATGTCAAAATGTTTCTGTTACTAAGACGTGTTAGCACAATATCCACACACAGAGCAAAGGTTAGACAGATGTAACCCTGCCTGAAAGCACCTGAGTGGGCTCGTGCGTGTCAATACACCTAAAGAAAGCAGTTTTTGTCACGTGGGTCTGAACTGAGCCCATTAACTCTTTGTCGACGAACTTTGCAGCCATATGGCTGTGTTCAGGTACAGTGTGCAAGAGCTGAGTTACTTCTTGCTAGGGCTCACTCCATCCTGTAAGGAACTATTAGCATGTTTATGAGGAATGTTGGATGTGAGAAAGCCACGATCCAAACCCTGATGCTTTACTTTCTCAGTCAATTTGGCCCCAGTGAATACTTTTCAAGTCTCCTGGTCATCTAACTGCACAGAGATTCTCCAGCCTGACATGGGTTTTCTAATCAATGAGTCCGTTGTTTATCCTTTGTTCTGCATTACCTAGTAGGATTTTTGTGCTTTCAAATCTCTGTCTAAAAGAGGAAGATAATACACTCAGTGTAGCTTAAAATTCATGAAAGTAGGCCGGCCCCCTTACAGATATGCTTAACTTCACCACATTACTTTGCACAATTAGATTTCATGTACAGAAAGGTACGTTCAGGGAAGTGGAAGCAAGGACAGTATTTTGGCATGATACTGGTATTTAAAACGTCTGCCTTTGCAGAAAGAGTCTACCATATGATTTTATTCATTTAATGATTGCACCTCATTTCGAACAGAATAATCAGGCATCATCAAGTGAGATTGTTCTTGACTACTTTGGGAAAGAAAAGGAACTGTTTCCTGACTTTAAAATCCCAAAGTAAATGCACAGCTACAAGTCAGCCTTGAACAATGGACTGAAATAGAGGAGGCAAGGAATTATCAGGGCATCACATGCAGAGGGTCAGCAGCTACTAGTCTCTCCTTTTAAGTACTAACATGCCTGCACCTAACATACTTTTCAACACATCTTCTCAGTTGTGAAACAAAAATGGAATTTGTGCAGGTACAACTCATAACATGGGTGCAAAGACACAGAGTCAATTCTAAGAATCTTGGATTGGAACTTTTAAAAAACGATTTATTTTTATTTTTTATATGTATGAATATTTTGCTTACATGTATGACTTTGCACATACAAGTGTGTACCTGGTGCCCACAGAGGCTAGAAGAAGGCAACAGATCCCCTGAAACTGAAGTCACAGATGGTTGTGAGCCCATGTGTGTGTTAGGAACAAAACCTGGGTCCTCTGCAAGAGCAGAAAATGCGCCATTAACCACTAGGTCATCTCCCCAGCCCTTTGGGTTGAAATATTTATGAAAACAAAACTTAGAACACATGTGCATACAGACACATATAGATGTGCATATACATGCACATCTCAGCCTGTAGCTTAGGGTTATAGATGTGAACTACGATGCCCTGCTGCTGGGAAATTATTTAAAAAAATACTGTAACATCTTTATATACTTGAAAGCTCTCCCAACTAGGAAACCAGCTTCACCGGTCCCCTCTTGAGACATCCACATCCACTTCATGCTACCATTTGGAAACAGCTTTAGGATGCTATGTCAAGCATTCCAGTTTCTCCCAATTGAAACTTCCACTTGGGAAAAAAGTGAATATTCACACTGAGAAAAATGTTTTTGTTGTTACTTTAAGAAAAAAATTTTAAATATTTATTTATTTTATGTATTTGAGTACACTGTAGCTGTCTTCAGACACACCAGAAGAGGGCATTGGATCGCATTACAGATGGTTGTGAGCCACAATATGATTGCTTGGAATTGAACTCAGGACCTCTGGAAGAGCAGTCAGTGCTCTTAACCTCTGAGCCATCTCTCCAGCCCCTTAAGAAAATTTTAGTTAGAAAACTTTTCTTCTATAACAGTAGCAGGGATTAGACAAGGCTCATTAAAATCAGGGTGGGTAGAGTATTCAAAATGGAAATACTTGGCATGTGAACTGGCTAGTTTTAATTTCATGTCTAAACACATGAAACCTGTGTTCAAACACTCAGACATCTTTTTTCCCTTAATGTTTCTACCCACCTGTTATTAAAATTACTACTCATTCATTTCATGCATAAAATAATGTGTTTGTTGTATTATACAGTTTTTGACCTTTTAAAATTAAGGCTATTATTATTTCCTGGTTCAAGACTCAGGATCTTCAGGGACAGAGCCCCTGAGATGAACCCATGCTTCCGAAGATGTTACTATACCCATGAACATACAGGGATCGCTAAGTGGACTGAATGGGTTAAAATAGAAACACTGGCTTGATGGTGCTGGCAGCCCTGGGGAGGCAGAGGTGGGCAGATCTCTGTGAGTGCCAGGACAACCAGGGCTATACAGGCAGAGAAACCCTGTCTTGAGAAACAAAAAGCAAAAGGAAAGAAACAACCTCCGCTCAACATGAACTTCGGAGACATAAGCAGTGGGGGGAGGGGAGGGGTTACAGGAGGAATTGGAAGGAAGGGACTGGGGGTTAATTTGATCAAAACATATTTGATGCATGTGTGAAATTCTCAAACAATAAAAACAATGAAATGCACTTGCTATTTTATATCAATAGCACTGTGTCATCTTACATTATGGGGACAATCAATTGAACAGTAGGTTCAATGGCACATCCCTGTTATTCAGATACAGTCTCATCTAACTCAAATAAATACATAAAAACCCAGAGTCGTTCAGCTGTCTAGATGGCCATCTGGTAGCTGCTGATGGGAAACAACTATCTTAGAGTCACATTTCTGTTCTATTATGATCCAAGTACATATCTGCTCAACCAAACTATAGGACCCTCCCAGCGCCAGGCGCCTGTGGAACACAGAAGCTCCTGAAAGCTTACAGAGGCTGCCCTGCACTGGCCTTCTAGAATAAGACTACAGCTAGGTCCTTCCAGTACAAGTATGTATGTGTTCATGCATGTGTGTGATATGCATGTGTTTGTGTATACTCATGCATGTATGTGATTTGCATGTGTTTGTGTGATATGCATGTATTCATGCATGTGTATATGATATACATGTGCTCATGCATGTGTATGATATACATGTACTCATGCATGTGTATGATATACATGTGCTCATGCATGTGTATGATATACATGTGCTCATGCATGTGTATGATACACATGTGCTCATGCATGTGTATGATACACATGTGCTCATGCATGTGTATGATACACATGTGCTCATGCATGTGTATGATATACATGTGCTCATGCATGTGTATGATACACATGTACTCATGCATGTGTATGATACACATGTACTCATGCATGTGTATGATATACATGTGCTCATGCATGTGTATGATACACATGTGCTCATGCATGTGTGTGTGCACTTCCCATCTGTCTTCCCAGAGTCTTACTTGTGATCTCTATTCTGAACTACATTGATGTTACAGGCTCATCAGGGTTCACCTTTGAGGTGAACAATTTTAGGTGTGCACATAACATTTACCCTTTAATTGTTTCCTTGATACTATCCCTGACATTCAGGTAGCTCACTAGAAAGTTAGCCAATTACAAAGACAGAAAACAGTAAGGAATACAACTCTGCCCCAGGAACAGCCTTTATGGAAGATCTTTGTTTCTTTGCCACCCGGCTGGGGATGTTGGTGATGATGATGGTGATGGTGATGATACCATCCTCATTACAAGATAATTAATTACACTGATCTTGGGCCTGGAAAAACATCTCTCTTTTGTTTTCTTTTCTTTTCCTCTTTCTTTCTTTCTTTCTTTCTTTCTTTCTTTCTTTCTTTCTTTCTTTCTTTCTTTCTTTCTCTCTTTCTTGTTTTGAGACAGGGTCTTCTAACTGTGTAGCATGAACATGGCCATGCCTGCTTTGCCTCCCAAGAGGTTGAAGGATTGTGATAATAAAACTCGGGGCTGGGGATTTAGCTCAGTGGTAGAGCGCTTGCCTAGGAAGCGCAAGGCCCTGGGTTTGGTCCCCAGCTCCGAAAAAAAGAACCAAAAAAAAAAAAAAAACTCTACACAAAGAATCCTGCAATAACCACTAGTGTATCAACTAAAGACACATGCCACTACGCTGATGGCAGTAGTGCTTATGCTAGCCAAAAGGTAGAGGAACCCACATGTCTGTCAACAAGTGAACAGATGCCAAAGTATGGGAAGCACAATGGAGTACTACTCAGCTTTGAAAAGGAAATTCCTTCACACTAGGTCAGAGGAATGAACTTCAAAATATTTATCATCATCATTGGTGGGCATGCATGCATATGGGTATGTGCGAGTGAATTCAGGTGCCCAAGGAGGCCAGAGGAAGTGGAGTTACAGAGGAATGTGAGCTGACTGATTTAGGTGCTGGGGATAAAATCTGGGTTCTTAACCACTGAGCCATCTGTCCAGCCCAGCATGAATAGATCTTTATGGTATACACTAGGTAAAATAAGTCCATCACCAATGACAAACACTGTATGGTTACACCTATGTGGGTCTCTCTGAGTAGTCAAGTTCATGGGAAGTAGAGTAGGGACTTGGTGATTATAAGAGATACAGCTTTGACTTCATGTGATGTGAAAATTCCCTTGATTAGCTGCACAATTCTGCAATTGTATTTTGCTCCCCCGAGCTGCACACATGGGTCAAGACAGCAAGTCTCATATGACTTTTCATCCCTACCAAGTGTCTGGGGGAAAAAGTGACTGTTTGCAAATCATCATCTTACTATACTCTGACAGAGATTATACAACTAGACGTGTGTTTAATCATTTAGCTTCTGCCAGGGCTTGAGGGTTATTGTTTCTCTTTTCACAGAACATGTCTCTTCTCAATTTCCACAGCTTGCTCTGCCTTGCTGTCTTCATCAGTCCTCCATGTTGCTGTCTGTGTATTTTACTGCAAGCTGTATTCGAGGCTTTTAGAAAGCGGGAGAAGTAAAAGTTCTTCAATAAGCCATGGTTACAAAAGGTCATCTGGAAACAGTCCCCAGGGACCTGTTTGTTATAGTGCTGATGCCCTACAGGGAAGAAGAAGATGGACTCGATGCCTCATTTTTGTCTTCTGTAAACTGCCATCTAATTGCCGTAACCTTGTCTCACTGGCTGACGCTCTCAATACCTGAGGACAATAGTTTGCCAGCTGTGCCACCTGTGGGATCCCAGGAAAAGAATGATGGTGCTGTTTATTCCACATTCTTTGGCAACAGCGCATCAACCTGTCTTCTCACCTCAGAGGTGTGTAAGACAGCACTTTGGGAAGTACTGTAAAAAGACTACTAAAAAATAATCCAGTCAACCCTGCATTAGACCCAAAGGAATGGCCTGCACTGTGTTCTCTGCTGCTCTCAAGATGAGGCATATATCATTCCACGATTTGTTTTCATATGGCACATGTTCAAAATGATGTGAGACCAGTGGTAACTAAGTATCTCACAGGGATGAGTATGTGAGCGGTAACTAGGTATCTCACAGTGACGGGTATGTGAGCGGTAACTAGGTATCTCACAGTGACGGGTATGTGAGCGGTAACTAAGTATCTCACAGTGACGGGAATGTAAGCTTCCCACAGCTGAGCTGTTGAACCAGGGTGAATACCATTGAGTTTTTGGACTCTTGGGAGCAGCTCCATCCTTAAGGACATCTGGTTTTCTAGTCGCCAGCTAAAACTTCAGTAAATTGCCTCTAGGACCTTGTGCAGGGTGTCACCATGAGGCAGCATGGGTCCTGTAACATTAAGTCAAGTAACTTGAGATCAGAGCAGATTGGGACACTGCACACTACATCATCAGGTTGGGATGCATCGAACATTCTGTTCTGTGGACGTGGTAACAGATGGCTCCTGACTCGTGCATATCATTAAAACATAATCCACAAAATCCAGGCTTTAGAAACAGTCCCTTCCTCAAAACCTTAATGGGAATAAAAATTACCTCAATTTCAAATTATTCAAGTTTACTATTTCTCCTCCCAATGAAGGTCACACACGTTTGCTAGTTACGCTCCTGATAGGATGGACAGATACTGTCTACAGTGGAAGAGCTCAGCTGTCAGGTCCTGTGATCACCATGAGAATTGTGTCTGCTCTTACTTTCTTTGACTGGTGCCTTGGAGAGAGACTGGCAACTCAGTGTCTTTAGGACATCCATTTATTCTCCACAGCATCCCACAATGCATTCAGTCTAGTTAGAAGTCACCCCAGTGTTCTCTTTCTCACCTAATTTGATGCCCCCAAAGAAATGCACTTTTGTAAAACTGCCATTGGACTCCAGCACCTCCATTTCCAGTGACTTCAGTGAATGATGAGTGAAGATGGTATGTGACAAAAACTGAGAAGGGGTCTGGTGACAGTCATGGAAGTGTAGGGAGAAAGTGTTTGGGGTTCTCTCCACCATGGGTATTATACATAGCATTTAAAATCATTCATTCGTGAGACATAAAAAACAGTATAGAGACAGGGCAATAGCTCCTACTGGTAAAGTACTTGCCACGTAAAGAGGAGCTCCTGAGTTTGAACTCCCAGATCACACGTTAAAAAATTAAAACGACAAAAACAAAGCACCAGGGCTGGTGGTGTTTGCTCAAAATCTTGATGCTGGGAAGGCAAAGACAGGCAGGTGCTTGGGGTTTGCTGGTTGGACAGCCTGGGCAAATCGGAGAGCCCTAGACCAAGGGGCCCCCTCTCAAAAATCAAGGCGGACAGTTCCTAAGGAATGATGGCAGCTGAAGTTGTCCTCTTGCCTTCAGAGACATGGATACGGCATGCACAGATATCCGTACATGAACCAATAAACACTCAAGATAATCAGTGATTCTCTTCAGGTACCAGGATAGTTTGGGGAGAGAAAGCTCGCAGCCATAGCTTCCTGTAGAAAGGGGAGTAACTGCTAAACTGCATCACACAAGTGCTGAGCACTGGCTCAACACTGGTCCGTCCCCCTTTAGCTCTGCCTCTCCCTGGGCCATTAACGATATAACTGACTGGAAAAGGTGATTTCTAAGCAGCTTTTCAGGGTGACTTCTTATGTCAGGGAGGTATATGTGTCCCTGAGATGGGCAGCTGAAGAAGTCATGGTACGGTGAAACAGCAATGACAAGGGGTAAAGGGAGCCCCACATCATCATCTGCACCAGCCCTGGGGTCTTGAGTATGGTCATGCAGGGTCATGCCAGCATTCTGCTTCCATGGACAGTTTACAATATAGCAAACAGACCTTATGTTTTAAAATTTTTATTTTTATATTTCGTGAATTGATGTTTTGCCTGCATGCATGTCTGTATGAGAGTGTGAGATCCTAGAGTTACAGACAGTTGTGAGTGCTGGGAATTGAACTGAGGTCCTCTGGAACAGCAGCCAGTGCTTTTAGCCATCTACCTAGCTCCTGATCTTTTGGATTCTTGGTTTGGAAAGGAAATTAATAAAAATCCTCACTCTAATCATAAACTTGACTAAAGTAATTTATTTATTACAAGACACTTCCTGGAAGGTTAAGTAGACTCTTGGAGGTAACTGTTACTTTAAGGTTTTGAGGTTGGTCAGTCCCAGAGCTGCAGTTCTAAACGCAGAACAGAGGCCTAGCACTAGGGGAATGCTCAATAAATGCTTACTGGATTAGAACTTGTTATCCCAAAATACTATCTAGTTTGGTTTCTGTGTACACACTTCCACATTCCCGATCCAATCAAAGTGCTTCAAAAATGTCTGAAGAGAACATGTGGAGACTTTTTCTCATCATTATTTAGTATGTGATATGGTAGGACATACATTTCATCCCAAAGGTTTTAGCCAGGAAATATCCAAAGGCACCTGAAGGGTGAGGGAGGGAGTGTGTCATTTGCACCTATAGATCTGGTATCTATGGGCATCCTTTAGTGATTGCCACTCTGATATGAAAGGACAAGAGGAAACATAGAAAGGAGATTAAAAAAAAACCTTACTCACTGGTGGAAGTTAATTTTTGAATTGCCATGTCTTGGCTGTAGGCTATAGATGTCAACAGAAGACAAGAAGACTCAGAGGTGAATCTTCCTTCATGCATACACATTGTGGATATAAAGAAGTCATTTCGTTTTCATGAGTAACTCTAGTTATTTACTTGTAAAAGGGAAACATAAAAGGCAAGGGTTTTACCCAACCCCTCTTTAAACTGCAGAATTCCAACAAAGCTAATTATCAACTTATAAATGTTACAGACTATGTAGGTAAAACCTGAGGACAAACACTTGTCCCTCACTGCAGTCCAGATCTCTATCCCCAGGCCCTCATGGTGTCAGCTTTCCTGAGGCAAAAACCACATGGTCCTAGTTAGTATCCAGGGCCTGGGACCGTGAGGACATCCATTCGGGTAAGCTTGCAGTGCAGCTATCTCCCGGGAGACTGAGCCATGGAGCCTTGCAGAGGTGACTTGATGTGTGTAGATGTTGGGGCCAGAAAAGTTACAACTTTGCTTGTGTTACCCAGCCTTTCTTTACTGGGAAATCTTCCATGCTGAAGCAAAAATACCAAGAGCCCAGATCTGGTACCAGAGACACTAACTACTACATCTGGTAATGAAACAGGGTCCTAGGTACCACTTTTGGGGTGCCATAACTCCAGACGAAGGGGCCTTCTTTTGTTCCAATTATTCTACAAAAGTGGGTGCACTGTCTGCCAGAGCAGAGAAAAAATATTCAACTCAATTAACTTATTAGACGTTGGTCACATGTCCTCTCTTATTACTGATTCTGAACATCTGTCACAGAGTAGATTTTGTTCAGGACACGATGAACAACTGCATCATTCATGACTGGGAAAACGGAGTTTGACACCATCCAGCCACTACACCAGGCATGACATCCATTTCCCATAAGACATGCATATTGCATGATGCCACACACATGGGGCCCAGCCTTGATGTTTATTTGGTTTATTTGCTTATATAAAGTCACTACTAATGGTGGCTGGGAAGCACAGAGCTGGCATTTTCTAACCTTCCCCTTTTCTCTGAAAGTCAGAGCCAAGGGCTGTTACTCTTTGACGGCAAATGATTTGTTGAGGCTTTGGTGTTTGTTGCCTAAAAGCATGAAGATCAGGCTTTCTGAAGTGTCAGTTCCCGAGTCTCAGGCAGGTCTCAGGCTCAGTTCTCAGGGCAGCCTGGCTAAAAAGAGGGGCAGTTACAACCAAAGGTCTTTCTTCAATGTGAAGTTCCACACAAAGAATTGGGTGTTAATGGAGGGTGCCATCAAGTGTCAAGGACATTACCTGAGTCAAAGAAAAAGAAATGGAGCCTGTGCCTGAGCCGTGACCTGCTCTCAACTCCTTTGTTCCTCATTCCTTACCAGTGTAACTGGATTAAGAGGTGGATCTTTTCCTGGGTGGTTAAATCATGACATTAGGGTCTATACTAATTCTTAATCTCTTTGCATTTGCTGTAATCAAATACCTGATGAGAAATAACTCATGGTGAAAAGGGTTGGTTTTGGCTTATGGTATAAGAAGGCATGTAGACTATGACATCAGAGAAGAAGGCATATGGAAGGGCTATAAGAACCATGGCTAATCATACTGCATCCCTGGTCAGGAAGCAGAGAGGCTATGTACTTCTTCCTACCACGCCCCAGCTCAAGGTCTCTTCACTGGGACCAAGTGTTCAAATACATAAGCCCCATGGGACAGTTCACATTCAAACCACAATAAGTCTTTATCAAGTTAACAGGGGCAAAGTTCTTTTGGAGGCACAGCATCTGCTCTCCTGAGAGTACTGCTGTTTCGGAGCAGCCACGGAGTGCCATTTGGGGCAAAAAAGAAGTCCCTCATCAGACACCAAACCCACTGGTGGCTTGATTCTGAACTTCCCAATCTCCAGAACTGTAAGAAACACATTCTGTTGCCTATAAATTACTTGATCTTTGGCATTTTGATGCAGTAGCACAGAAAGACTGAAGTAAACAATAACAGAAAAGCTAATAAAGCAGTATCACTCCCTGGAGCTATGTTGGGAACAGAGGCTTCCAGGAAGGTCTATGACTGGTAGTGTTCTGAGAAAAAGTTTTCCATTTAGGGAAACCATCTCACCTCAAAATATGCCGTTCCTATCAAAGCCAAGCAGCTCCCATAAGATCGCTTCTGTCCAGAAAAGCCTATGAATCCTTTGTTTTTCTTATTTTGAAAGATAATAGTCTGTAATATTTTTATCTAGTAGACTCGAGATCTGGCGATATCATTCTATGCCACAAGAGACATGGTGTGGCTGCAAAGCCAAAGGGTGGGAAGACAAAGTGTGAGGTGCAAGATAGCAAAAGAGGAAGTGTGGGAGGAGTGGAAGTAGGGGTGGGTAGTGTCCTCAGTGCGGAGGAGACAGCCACTCAACTCAAAATCATCACGTTCCCTTTCTATTCCTGAGCAGCCATCCACGAAACTTTATCACCTGTCACCAGGCATCATCATGCTAGTCCTCCACTCGGGACTATGTCTCCTGTATCCTGTAACCTATCAACCATACTGCAGGACACTAGGGGGCAGACTGCATTGTTTACTCTTCTGCATTTTCTTTCCATAGTCATGAGGCTTTGAGTGCTGTAGGCATTCTGCATATTCATTGCTGACTAGAAAGTTGATAGTCACTGCTCATACATTGTTGAACTTTTTTTTTCTTTTGAAGAGTGTATGATGTCTGAGCATTATGAGAGTATGTGTGTAGGTGCATGTGTGTCCCTGTGCATGTATAGTCAGATGAAAGCCATTGGGTCTTGGTTCTTGCCTTCCAGCCATCACTGGTTGCATATAGAAGACGAGGGGACTCTCCTGTTCCTATCTCCCATCCAGTTGTCCAAGTGCCGGCCTTCCAGATGTACACTACTGCAGCCAGACTTAAGTGGGTTCTGGGAACTCCAACTCATGTCTTCATGCTTGTATGACAGTCATGTCACCACTGAGTCATGTCCTCAGCAGTGGTCATAAAGTTTAGTGAGGTGATAAAGAGATTACATTTAACATCCAGGGGAGTGAGTAGGGGATATTCATTTATGTTTCATTTAGACAACTATGCTTCAGCCCCAAACAACCAGTCACAACAGGCCGAAAGTAAAATGCAGACGATATGCTTAAATCAACTACTTTTCATATAAGCCAGATTAAAGGAAGGACTTAAAATATAAAACAAAACAAAGATAAAACAATGCCATTCTCCTAATGTTTCTGGGAAAATGGTTATTTTACTAAAGCGATTATGTAATATTATTTATAAGAATGGATGGATTTGTTATCTTTATTCTCTTTTTGTGGTGTTGGGGATTGAACTGAGGGCTTTATGCATGCTAGGTGTGCACTCTACTGCTGAGTTACAGCCATACCCTGTGGTTATTTCTCAATAAATTATAGATAAATGGTTCTAAAATTCTGTTTGAGTAAACAGCTCCTATAAAGAAAAGGTCTTTGTACTCCTCAGTGACTTAAAGGGGCTTCATGGATCAGCAGTGAATTGTGGTGGCTAATTCCCTGAATCAGTAGATTAGGGATGAGCCTTAGCAAAATAAAGCCATTCAGTTGATCACAGGAAAGCTGTTAGCAAGAAGAACAGAGACTGACTCTTCAAGGTTGAGCTCTTAAATACTACCGTGGTCTCAGATGGGAAATACAACTGATTTAAATGTGGGACTAAAGTCCTAGTTATTCTAAGATTCAGTGGTGCTATCTATACACTGGTGTGTTTCTACTTCTTTTGAAAGGTAATTTATGACATGTGATTGGTCAGCAAGGGCTCCATGTTATAAAGCACCAGGAACCATTATGGCATCTCAAAGGTTTACACTACAGCCTGAAAGGAGCGGTCTTCACTTAGCTAAGGAAGCTGAGCTCTAGAAGGAGGGGCTCTTTGGTCTTCTCCAGTAAACAAAGAGGGAAAACAAACACCCTCATTACAGAGCTGGGAGGACTAAGAACAAAGGTGTTCTTGAGCCCTTCTGAGGCCCCAGGTCCCTCATGATTACTTTGCTCCCCAGCGTCCACAGGGATAAAGAAAATCACAACTTAGCAAGAAGAAGGGAAGAGTTCACAACTGCCAGTCCTCCTGATGCCCTGGAGTGCTGACATCCTCTGTCCCGGCCAGAGCTGCTCAGCAAGGTGGCCACATCTGGAGTGTGTCGTCCCCTCAGCAATGGATGGCACATGTCTTGTTTCCTTCATTATATACTTACTTTTGAACTGGAAACTTCCGGTTTCTTTGGAAAGTCGGTTATGTCAAATGACTATTTGCTAAAGCAGACATGTGAAAGGATACCGCACCATGAAGGACTTTTTGATAACAACACACATGTATGGTTCACCTTACATTGCATAGCTGAGCTCTATTTGTCGTCACTCCACAGAGAGAAATGCACCAAAAACCTGGTGGTGTTCCGGCAGCTTCTTACCGCTTCCTCGGACCTGGGATGATTGGCAGAGTGATGTCAGCTGATACAGACTCACGTGGTGAGTTATGATCCATGGGAAGTCATGTGATATTTGGTGGGAGTATAAGTAGGATTCAATGGACAGTGGGGCGGAGGGGCTCGCATAACTAGCTTTGCAATGTGTCTTTGGTCTTGTTTTGTTTGTTTTGTTTTGTTTTGTTTTTAGCTGATCTTCACTTCAGTAAAAGAGGCACGATAAAGAACTCCTGGCATCGCCCCTGGTCCTAGGAGTGCTGACTAGTGCTGAGGCTGAAGCCTGGCTGTTTCTGCTACGTCGTGCCACCACTGCTGACTCATGGTTGCTCTCCTGACACCACCGGACTGAATCTTATGAACTGAACTGTGGATTCCCTGACAGTGCAGATATACTTCCTGTGTAGCCTAATAACTTTCCCACTACCTCTGCTGGGTAGTGGGCTAGAAGGGAGATTAAAACAGTTTTTACAAACCCATATTTAAAGTAGGTTTTGAAAAATAATCAAAGTCTATATACTTTTTCAAAAACTGTGTGTGTGTGTGTGTGTGTGTGTGTGTGTGTGTGTGTGTGTGTCCATATTTAAAGGACAACTTTCCTAATCTGGTTCTTCCTTCCTACATCGTGGGTTCTGAGAATCAGGCTCAACTGTTCAGGCTGAGTGCAAGTACCTCTGTGTGTTGAGTTATCTCACTGGCCCTCTGTTTCTTCTAAGAGTCAAATGCTAGAACCCAAGGAAGCATAACCCCTCTTCCAACCTCTCCTATATACATAGCTCACTTAATAAAACGCGCTTGGGCTTATGGGAGAATGTAGGAGGTCACAGACAAACGCCTCATTTCTCCTGTGCGGCGCAATGAACAGGGATAAGGTCACGTGATCCTCTTTCTATTCTAGTCCTGTCCAAAGCCAGGAGTTGAGGAAATTCCTCCTGCCTCAGGTGACAGACACATCTGCCCCCTCTATCAAGGCATGGCTGAACCATCAAAATGATCATCTTCGCTTTTCTATCCTGTCACCAGTGTAGGTGAGAAGGCCTGGAGTCCTCTTTAGTTAATGAATTGAGTTTTAAAAATGAATTAATATTGTAGTAGAAAAAAACTGAACCAGAACTTTGCATGCTAAGCAAGTGCTCTATCATAGAAGAACACCCCAAACTCTTGTAATCTTTAGTTTGAAACAGCCTTACAAGTTGTCTAGTGTGGCTTACACTTGCCTTAAACTCGTGATCCCCCGCCTCAGTCTCAGTTGGGATAAAATGCGTAAGTCATCATGCCCAACTCTTTAATGAGCAAAGTCTATGAAAACTTTGAAGTAGCACAGGGCATACCTTGACTCTAACAGTGTCTTCTGAGCACAGCATACAAACTGACCTTCCCATGCAGAATAGAAGTGAAGTGAAGAAGCCCAAATCTAAGTGTACACGTACTGGTCACCCCCAGGGGTGCAGCATTTCTGCACAGTCTGCGATAGAAGGTCAAGGTGGCAAATGGGTGGTGCAAGCTCCTATTTCATCGAATTAACCTGCTGTCCTTAGACAGGGTACTGACTGTATGATATTAAACTGAAAAGAACAGACATGATACTTCATCTCAGTCCAAGGCCCCAAAGCCATCAGCTTTAACAGACTTATTCCTTACCACCTGACCCAACCCTGCAATAGAATTGCTGCAGAGAAAATAATTTTTGTCTATAAAATTTTCAGTGAAGAAATGTGGCGATTTTATTTCTATGAGAGAGGGCTTTCAGCGGAAGGGAACAAAGCCTCGAGAGCTAACTGAGGAAAGTAATATGCTAATATCCAAGGCACAGCGCTTTACCGATAATGCAGGATCTTAAATTGTTGTTGACTTTTATTCAGAGTGGAAACAGGCTCCCTGGACTTAGCCAGCAGGCAGTGTGGCCTCGTTTCTTCTCTCACTGCCACTCTCTAGGATCCCAGGACAGCTACACACCAACTATTCTCAATCTCATATTCATCGTGCCTTCATTTCCTCCTCTCCTCAAAAATCACCCAGCTCCATTAACTCTTCAGGAAGTTTCTCAAGTGCTCTGCAAGAGACATCGTGTAAAAAAATGCTGAACAGGCGGGAGTACTCTTGAAGTAAAATTTAGATAAAGTCTACAGGAATAACTCCACTCCTAAGTTCGGAGCCTTTGAAAGGACCCAAAAGCACAGGAAGTCAGGCTCCACTAGACTCTCATTTCTGATCCTCACACTACTGGAAAGACAAACCATCAACAAAACAAGATGACTTCCCGAGGGCCAAGGATGTAGATAGTATTTTGTTAAGACACTGGGGTGATGTTTAAAAGCATACTTTGTGGAATAGTCAGTGTACAGAGAGCAAAAACATTCCCCAGAAGGCTGACCTAGAAATGAACCTGTTTTAAAGAGCTCTGATGGGAAGTAGCTCAATGGTAGAGCACCTAGCTCAATCTCCAGAAAGAAAAAAGCTTTTGTTTATTTGTTTAGTTTTGTTTTTGACAGGGTTTCCCTGTGTAGCACTGGCTGGTGTTGGAGCTCTTGATCTTTCTGCTTCTGCCTCCTGATATGTGGCATCATGTCCAATCCTTATTACTCTGATAGGCTGATAAAGGGAAAGGGAAATTTTTTTTTTAAAAAATAAGGATGGTGAAGGAAATGTCTTGCTTAGAGAACTGTCCTTGCCTTTCATCTGTCCTCATACATGCAATTGTGAAATGAATGTGAACCACTTTCATAGGCTCATATATTTGAACACTTTGTTCTCAGCTAGTAGCAGTGTTTGGAAAGGTGTGCGGCCATTAAAACACAGAGCTTTGCTGGAGAAAGCAAGTCACTGGGGGCAGGCCTTGAAAATTTACAGCCTGGCCCAAATTCTTGTTAACACTCTCCCTGAGAATGGCTACAATGTAACCAGCTAAGACTCTGATGCTGTCACCTTGTTTCCCCACCATTGTGGACTCTACTACTTTGGAACTATAAGCCAAATGAACCATTTCAACCGCCAGTTGTTTAAGGGAGAAGATAACTAATCCATCTCCCCACACAACTGCTTCTTGTTTGCAGATGTTCCCATAGCTGTTCTCTGTTAGACTCTTCCTTCAGGTATAACCCCATTCTAGTCTATTTTTGTGACAGAGATTAATCTCATGTCAAAGTGCAATGTCTGTTCTCTGCAGACAGCCACTGAATACTTTCTACTTATGACAGTGCTTTCCTGTCTCAAACTCAACTATCTTTGAGAGCCAGGTATCTTTGAGTGAAAAGGACTGGTGGATAGCAGACACTGTGCAAACTACCATGTATTACCTGAGGGAGGATATCACTGCCTACCACCACAATAATCAGGTCACTTGCTGTGGGCTTTGCTCTTCAGCTGTGGTGTAGCTGAGATTTTCACAAGTACCATAAAAAGGGAAGAAGCAGGCTCTTTACCCAACCCAGAAGTTAAAGAAAAAAAATAAGCAAAGAGGCAAAGAGCACAAGTGTGCATGCAAGACAGACATAGACAAAAAGAAGGAAGAAAGGAAGATTATATACTGTAACCAATAAGAAATCCTCATTAGAAAAGAGACAGGGTTTAGGAAGAGGAAGGAGCTTACAAGGAGCTAGTACTGAGGAAACTGGCCGAGATTTACCCCACCCCTACGCCCCTCTTATCAGGACTGCCATTCTCTATCACTGGATGTGACACATACTGTAGTGGCTTGGTATCTCAGTCTTTTGGGGCAAGGTTTTTGTCACCCCGACTCCAGCTACCCCAGGCATCCCCAAGGATGTCCTGAGTTTAGCCTATGCATAGAAACACTCTTGGGACACAAAGACACTCTATATTGGTCAGGCCTCCTGAAGTTCCAGAGTGTTGGGTGCAAGGCACTCACAGGCATTGTTTGTTGGGAGGATGGTTGGGAGAGTCATCACTGAGGACAATTGAAAGTGTTGACATAGTGACCTAGTAACCAGGAACATGAAAGAGTTTCAAGGTGCGATGAAAACATGATGTGCAATAACCAATCATTGAGCTGTCTGCTCTAATCGTACATGACGTCATAGTCAGCATTCCTGGCACACCAGCTGAGATAGCCTTTCTTCCTTGGAGATCCACTCAGAGTCCCAAGAAGAGGCTGGAGAGGTAGTACTAAATCCCACCTCTTTATTCTCCCCAACAGTCTTGGGACCATAATTATGCAAGTTTCTGATGACAAACATTATCATTAGAAAGAGATTACATATGCCTTCGACAGACTTCTAGTTTTGAAATACTGCTTAAGAGAAATTGACTGAAACATTTAATCTTAATTTCATGTGGGGAAAAGGAAGCAAGATAAAAGAAAAAGAAAAAAAAACTTTTATCACAAGCATAAGTGGGAGTTTTAATATATGTGTTGAACTGATAAGAAATTTGAATAGTTGCAGTGATCTGTTGCAATACGTAGTATATTGTTTCAAGGTAGAATTGAATAATTAATCATTTAATACTTATCTGAAAAGTTTTGAATTTATAATAAGAAAAGTTCTGTGCTAAAGTATTAACTCTCATTTTCACTTCACTATTTAATGAAAAAAAATTGGAAAGAATGTTTCCTTTATTATTCCCCATTTCCTGCCTCTCCTCCAGCTCAATATTGCTAATGTGGAGCTGAAGGATAAGATCATCAGACATCCTCAGACTCACTTCAAAGGCCAACACAAAGCAGCCACCTACCAAGGCTTGTTCCTCTATGAGCAAGAGTACTCCTGTTCATAGGCACACCACAGCATCGTATTGCACTTCCCTACCATAACCTTCATTCTTATTACCAGAAATATGGATTCTGAAACCCCTCTCAGATAGTGGGTTAATTTGTTCAATAATTCATCTATCTGGCAAAAATTTACAGAGCAGGTACTACGTCTTAGATGCTAGATACTAGACCAAAAGAAAGGACTGTCAAGAATCTGAAGCCAAAAGTAAGAACTAGCTAAACCTTCAAAAATACAGTGTTTTTTCCCTCTGACTTCTGTGTGTTCAAAAGGAGTCTCCTTGGGTTCTTTGTTGAACATTTTGTCTTTCCATGTTATGTATGTTTTAAAATTAATACTTGACATTAAAAGCAAAGGACACAAAAGGAAACAGGTGAATTCAACTTCATAAAGTTAAGAACATGTGTGCCTCAGTTCTAGGGCCCTTCCTAGTGTGCATGAAGTCCTGGATCCTTTGCATAAACCGGCTATATGCTTACAACCCCAGCTACTCAGGATGTAGAGGCAGTAGGATCGGGAGTTCAAGGTCATCCTAGGCGCACAGTGGGGTTTAAGGCTAGCCTGGACTACATGAACCCTATCTTAAAAACATGACAAACGGGGTTGGGGATTTAGCTCAGTGGTAGAGCACTTGCCTAGGAAGCACAAGGCCCTGGGTTCGATCCCCAGCTCCGAAAAAAAGAACCAAAAAAAAAAAAAAACATGACAAACAAATGAAAACAAAAACAAAACACTTTGTAATTTCAAACAGTGGAAATAAAGAGAATGTAACAAATGGGAGTAAAGAATTACAAATCGCTTAGATTTTACATCCAAAGTAGGCAAAGGATCACAGCCAAAGAGCAACGTGATACTCAATTTAAACTAACAATGGGCAAAGGCCTTGAGCTGATATTTCTCCAAAGAAAATTTATCAGTGGCTGGTCAAGATTGCCCAACACTACCAGTCTCCAGAGATATGCAAAGCCCAACGATAAGGAATGGTCCCAAAGGATGTAATATTGAAAGAAAAAAGTATCGGCACGAATATTGAGAATTTGGCATGTTGTAAAAATGTTGCGACTTCTGTGTTCAGTTTGGGATCACTCTGAACGTGTGATGCAGAATTAGCAGATACAGGGAGAGTCTACTATAGGTACATAGCCATCAGAATCGAAAACGAGAACAGATATTATAAAGAGGTGAATGAGTCTCCGAGAGGCACATATGTTTTCCTATTTGGTCACTGGTTGGTGTCGCTGTTTGGGAAGTTATTCGACCATTAGAAGGCAGGGCCTTTCTGGAGGAAGTATGTCAGGAGGGGAGGGATTTGAGGTTTTATAGCCTTCCCTCACCTCCTGTTTCTTTCCCCCCTCTCTTGCCTGCATGTAGATGAAATGTTAGGCAGCTCCCTTCTCTTGGTACCATGCCTTTCCTGACATATTGGCTCTGTCTCTCTGGAACCCTAAGCCAAAAATGAACTCTTTCTTCAGTTGCTGTTGTCTGGAGGTTTGATCCCAGCTACAGTAAAGTACCTAACACCGCTATCTGAGGGATATTTATGAATATCATCCACTGCACTCAAAGGTGGCTAGGCAGCCACATGCAGACATTTGGCTTTCTGTGTCTTCTGCAGCTGTGCTCTATGAAGTCAAGGCAAATACCTACTCAGTGAATACCAAGCCATTTCCCCAAGGGGAAAGTGAAGGCAAGGACCTGCTGTGCCTGCTGGCATTCTGTTTCTTGGCTGTTTTGTAGGTAATCTTGTTTGGCATGTATTTCTGATCAGATGCATTATTTAATACACACTTTTGAATCATCAACATTGAACTTATGGCAACAGCTCATGACTGTGCATGATGAAGATGTTTTTCCTCTCAGCATGGCTCTATCCCAGCCTTGCTAAGCTCAGCGTCATCACGCTGCACATCAGCACTGCACACTGGCCATTTGGAATGGGGACATTACCAAGAAAAGCACAAAAGTGCAGAGAATGTAGCAAAGACTGGAAATCACACAGGAAGCTTGTGCACAGTCTCAGAAAGGCAGGGCATGGGCTTCTTTGTTCCCTGCTGCGATGTGCACTCAACAATGACATTTACTTTGCATTCTGCATGTGCCATAAACATGGCTAAGCTACTGTGTGCATCCGTGGTGAGATTAAAACCAGTTGTAGCCACCAACAGGCAAATTCACAGGTAGATACCACAGAATTGATGAGATCTAACTACAGATAAAGAAGGGAACACTGCTCAGTCGTGAAAAGGCATGGAAACTAAGACATGCTTCAGGGTGGGTAAACATGGACAATATTGTGTTTAATGGAAATAAGCCAGGCACGAAAGGACGAAGAGTGCATGATTCCGTCCTGACAAGGTGTCTAGAATACAGGTAAGCTCACAGACTATAGGTCGGTTGTCAATGAAAAATTATCCCTCCAAGTATTTGGAGTGTCACATGAGAGGATGAAAAGGACTGGAGATGGAGTCTAGAAAATAATGATGGCTATAAAGTAGCTCAGATGTCAGAGTATTCACTCAAGTGGCAAATTTTACATTTTATGAAAACCTGACAGTTTGCATAAGGGAGATTAGTCAGATCATGTTGATCTTCTGTTCAAACAAAAATCAAGTGTACAGAACCTTCAGGTGGCACCAGGAGATTCCGATATTTCTTATTTAGCAATACCAGCTGATTATTGAGGAAAGCCAAATAAATTTAAAATGTGCACACCAGTTCATTGGCTTTACTTTAGATGAAAATGAAATGTATGCCAGGTGATTATTGAGGAAAGCCAAATAAATTTAAAATGTGCACACCAGTTCATTGGCTTTACTTTAGATGAAAATGTATGCCACACTACAGTTATTCTGAGAGCTTGCCAGAGTACAGTTGCCTCGAGAGCCTGTGACAGTCTTCCTCTCTCTTTGGAATAAAATGACTGTGTAGTAAGCCACATGAACCGAGGTTCCTGGCAGGTGACTACGGGGGTTACTGTGGTATCCTGGCATGATGTTTCTTTCCTTTACCATCCACCCATTTGTCATCTGATACCCTCATTCTACAAGTCTTTATATTAACGTCTCTAGACAGAGCCATCTGTTAGAGGGTGGCTGGAGTTGATGTCATAATTCCAGTGCTCCCTTTTAAATATTTTTTGACCCAACAATTACAAAGAGGCATTGTGGAATATAAACATACAAGAGATGTGCTAATGTGAAATGCAAACACTAATAAAACGTAAACTTAAGATAGGAAGGCATTCACAGTCAAAGAAAAGAATCTACTGAAATTTGTTCAGCCTTTTAAAATGCATCATAAAACGAGAAATGTTTCACTGCAGAATAAAGTTTTGGCTTCTTTTATGATCAAAAGGAAGGGTAATTATGATTGTCAGGAAAACACATTGAGCAGCTGTGTACAGTTAACAAAAGAGCCATTCTACGATGCTCTCGAAAACTGGCACTTTAAATATTCCCGTTTCCTAGAAATGAGCTTCTTTCCAACTAGAGCAGATACCAAAGAGATCGCTTTCTATTAATCATGGCATTGTACCAGGTGAGTGCTCAGAGCCAACTGGATCCTCTTTCTCTTGGGACAGTTCCCACATACATGATGTAACAGTTACATATACTGATTTATTATTGATACTCAGACTTGTCTATGTCCCAGCACCGTAATAACTGATTTTTAAGTTTTCAAAACTGAATATAATTTAAACCCTTAGAGGGGCTCGTTTCAGTAGACTCACACTCATACAGCTGGCTTAGAGATAAGTCTTAAGAGCAGCACAACGAATAATTCTGCAGTTTGTTTTATGAGGGCTAATTAATAGGTACTTACTCATTAAAAACTAGGTCTGGAGCAAAATAGAGGAGTTGGCTGTTCGTGTGTTTGTACGATCTCCAACTCAAAGCGAACGATGATAGACACATCCAAGAATACTGGATGAGGGTGATTTGGTCCTCGAGAGGCAAGTTTTTAAATCCTAGAGAACAGAACAATTAATCACCGAAAGACACTTAGCATGCGAGTACATTCCAGGAAGAAGTCAGCTCTCACTACCTTTCCCTAACAGACTCAAATCAATTCCACAGACACCTACGGGAGCCGAGTGCCTGGCTCTGCACAAGACTTCATTTTAAATTCATGTTAAACACTTAGTGTGGAGGGGTGTTGGCGGTGGGGAGCTGCTGGGACAAATCACACTAAGGAGTCCATCTAGGTTCTGCTATGACAACCAATGCACAGGAAGACACTGTATTCACCTGCGAAACTTGCTTCATCCCCACACAATCAACAGCACCCACTTAAAGAGGGGGTTTAACTGTCGCCATCTGCATGTCTGCAAGAGCAGAAAAATTTTAGTCTTTTTGACTCTGTGGTCCCAATTGCCTGGGATACCAGCTGTTGACAGTGTTGTGCAGCAGGGCAGGCATCTTGCTCTAGGTCCCACTGTGCTTTTTCTCCTTCCTTATTTAAAATGGTGTCATGCTATTCTCTGGGATGAAGCCCCTATTTTTCCCTTCAGGCTGTAGGTTGACCACAGGTGATTGATGGACCAGGGCAATGTGAAACATTTCTCCATGGTGCTTCTGTAGGCTAACATGATCTCATTAATTAAATCCTGCCTGGCAGAAAATGAACACCCACCAGCAGAGAGTTCGAGAGTGCTTTATGGGTGCTGAGGGCAGGGATGGGTTTTGTTTGCCTGTGGTGTATGTGCAAGTATATGGATGTGTGCACAGGTATGTGTGTGGCCCTGTGGATGCAGTATGGAGAGGCCATATGTGGGCATGACTTGTATATTGTTGTGGGCTTTATCTTTTGAAGCAGGGTCTTTTTCTGAATCTGGAGTTAGGCTGTGTGGTCTGAAAGCTCCAGGATCCTTCCACCTCTGTCTCTCTCCGGTGCTGGGGTCACAGGCCTGCTTGTCTTCTCTGAGATGGAGACCCTATGTGATATAATTGTTGGTTCTGAGGATTCAAACTCAGGTGGGTGAAGGAACTTTACCAACCATCTATTGAGTCCCAAGCAGGATTTATTTATCTATTTTTTAACCAGAAAGAGTTGATCAGAGTGTCTTGCAAGACCCCTGACAGGCCTAAGTTCCTTACGCCTGAGCTTAGATTAAATCTAAGTGCTGTCCTGCCAAGAGCCAGCTCAGTGTTACTTCACTAACAATGTATTTTACCTCATTACTACTTGAGGATAAAGTAACCCCTTTTTTGGGCAAACACCATCCACGCATCTGCCTTTAAAACAACAGAACTATAAGCCTTCATTCTTGGAGGGAAAGAAGTGAACCAGTGTCTAGTATTCTCCCAGCACTCTAGAGTCTTCCGTACTTGAGCAGGATGCACTGCAAAGCAGACACCGTTAGGGAACACTGTTGGGCAGAGCCTGAGCAGCCCACGGTCCTACCTGGAAGTACCTTGGCCCACTTCACGACCTGGATCATCTGTTTGCCTGCCAGGCGGTTGAGCGTGGAGAGCAGGCTCTCGGCGGTGTCGGGCTTGGAATTGTCGTAGCCTGCATACACGGTCTCAGGCTCGATGTTCTCCAGGATCATGGCCGGGGATGGTGTGAGTGCATGCGTAATGGAGGTGAGCTGCGGGACCAGCGCAGAGTTCACCGATGGCTCCTTGGTCGGAGCGATGTATGTGGTCCCCTCTTCTGGACTCTGGGGTGGCGGTGGTGGGGGCTGCTGTGGTTGCTCCTCGTGGAGGCCTTTTAACTTCCCCAGCTTCTTTGACTTTCGAGCTGCCAAACGCAAAAATCAGAAGGGATAAGGGCAAATGAACATATCATCTCGAACGCATCGCATGAGGCCATTGAGCTGCAATTAAGACACGCTCTCTCCTAAGGTACCTCTGTGCCAAAAGGAGTACCTTCCAAATAGTTTAAGGTAAATGGCCAAGCTCCCAAGTTAGTACTACCTGAAGCAGGCTGGCAGCTGTTTTGTGCCTTTGACTCATGGCACAGGTCTTCCCTTCTACCCAAGGGAAGTTGCAGACACTGCAGGATGACTTGAACCTTTTCCTGTCTCAAAACAGAGAGGAGACTAGGCAGAAAGGGACACAAAACTGTATCGCTGATACAAGCAGGGCCCACAACAACAACAACAACAACAACAACAACTAGAAAAAAGTAAATGGTCTGCTTAATACCAAGCAGGTTCTAAATGGTTTGAACAAAAAAACAAAACAAAACAAACAAAACAAAACAAAACCCCAACCAAACAACAACAACAAAACCCCCCCAAAACAATTTAACAATTATTTTGGGGAGTGATTATTAAGATTCTCATTTTAGAATAGGACTTCAGAGCTTGTCCAATCCCAGGAAATGGTGTTTGGAGGGACAGCAGTTGCTTCAAATGCTAACATCCTGGGATCTGGCAGAGGTGAATGCAAAGGTAACAAGGAGGTATGAGTGGATGGGCAGCAAAACAAAGCTCAGAAGAACCAAGATAAGCTTTGGCTGTGCTACTTACTAATTCTGCAGTTGTAACACTTTTGATTCTCTTAGAAATTCTACATGAACCAGGCGTAGCTTCTACTTAATCTGAACATGCATCTCAGCCTTATCGGACACTCTCCGAACACAGGACAAGGCATGCCACACCAACAAACGTGGTTTAAGACATAATCACTTACATTTACAATTACAGCTATTAATATTTATCCTGTTCACCACAGAAAAAATGGCGATTCAGCTAAAGCTACCACCCAAAAACAGACATATCACTTCTGTTACCTGGCCTTTAACTGCTGGAACTCGGATAAACAGGATACTAAGAGAGCAGGAGTCTCTGTAGATGTCTGTGGCCCATGTTACCACCAAAGACCATACAGACATTTGTAGTTTGGCCTGCTGTCTGAGTTGATGTCTGTGGGCTGAGCTAAGTTAGCTCCCTGCCTCATCAGCTGTGACCCTCAGGTGACCTGGCTCTGCACTTCAGGACAGTGCATGAGAGCTGGTCCTGGTATCGTGGGTACACAAGAGAGCTTGCTTTAATGGCATGCACCCGGGAGAGCTGTTCCCACCCCTTGCCTGGGAAGCATGAGAGAGCTGGCAGGCTGACCAACTCAGGTATCACCCAGGCCCAGATCCAGGACTTAGAATTGGCCACTCCAACATCTACCCCATCCATGAACTGCTGGAGAGTGTGAAGGGGGCCCGGTCCTGCAGATCCAAAACTGCAGGATCTCCATGACACACGTCAACAAGGTATTAGAGAAGAGTCCTGGTGAGAATGCAATATCAATGGTGCAGCAGAAGCCAGAGGCCTCTGCCAACAATTTATTGTAGTGAACATTTATAAGCAAAGATGTGTGGACAGAAGCACATACTGCGACACACCAGGACACATTACAGCTTCCAGGATGAGATGTTTTTATGTTTTTAATTTAACTGTTTTTTATTTCTTGCTTTCTTTTGGGAGGAGGTTGTAAAGGCGGAGGGTGGAGTTGGAGGGGTTGGGAGATGAGTGGGTTTGGGGTGCATGGTATTAAATTCACAATCAATAAAAAGTTTAAAAAATGTCTAACAGGCTAATTTTAAAATTTCAATCATTTATTAATAGACTCCTGCTGTTGGTAGAGGATCTGAGGCAGGAGATTCTGACTGTGATTTTCAGCATCATTTGAATGAGGACCCGGTCTCTTATTCGCATACTGCTGACACTGTAGTGTAGGGAATCAAGACGCTTCAAGGAGATGTGGGAATGAAAACACACCAGACTGTACCAGGAAAGTGACTGGCTAACCAGATCCGAGAAACACCAAACAGCTAAATAATGCCAAACGCCAGATGCTCCAGAGCAGTCACTGGTCCTTTGGGCAATGAGATCATAGAGCTTCTGACACAGAGAAACTTTCTGAGCTTCAGGTTGTTTACCTGAAACATGGCAGGGAGGGCTCTGTGAGAGGTCCTATTCAAGAGAGAAGGAAGAGGGCAAGTAGTGTGGCCAACATCATGAGGATCTCTGGCTTCCATACATATGTGCACTGATGTGCACACATACCTGTGCACGTGTGCACAGATATTCTAGACACTGTGAAGTGACGCACGTCTACTGTCTCATAATTTCAGGGGTGGAGGCAAGAAAGATAGTGTTAATTCAAGGCCAGTCTGGGCAGCAGAGTGATTTCAAAGCTAAGCCGCACTGCAGGGAGATACTGTCCCCAACAGCAGAAAACAAAACCAGGAAGGAGCTCATTGAAGTTTCTTTGTGCTTCCTCAGATGAGGCTGTGATAGATGCTGGATACAGTCTCACTGACGGAAACAGTGACGGCCGATACTTTCATGTCTCATTAAAATGATATCTGCTTGCAAATGAAGTATCAAGTGTGTATTTGTTTTAATGTCCAGGTCTGTTTTGTTGTGTTGGTTTCCCGTGTCTGATTTCGAGTCGGTGTCACGAGTATCAGAGAGAATAGTGACTGTCTTTCCCAGGCTGTCACCGGGAGCATGACAACTGCACAGGTTTCAGCACTGCATGGACCCTTCTACTTACTTCATGTATGACTTTGCAGACGCCCCAGGACACTTGAAACTGAGAGATAACCCATCTTTACCAACACAGGCTAGGTTAGGCTCTCAATGCCCTCAGGGTGTGGATTCTTCAGCCCCAAGCATATATGTGTGCAACTGAAAGCCCAGGGCATGTGGGGAGGGGAAGATGTCTTACACATTCTTTTTTTTGGTTCTTTTTTTTTTTTCGGAGCTGGGGACCGAGCCCAGGGCCTTGTGCTTCCTAGGCAAGCGCTCTACCACTGAGCTAAATCCCCAGCCCCTTTGTCTTACACATTCTTAACAATATCCTGTGTACCATGCTATTAACTTGTGAGTTCTTGGCAAATATTTATTGAATGAATATGTCTCATTTTAAACTATAAATTTCACAATGTATGAATACATGAAGCCTCAGTTTATTTCCCTGTACCCCCCCAAAAAAGTAGACAAACTTCTGAGATTCTTAGATAAAATTTTTGAGTCACCAATTATTCCTTACAAAAATTTCTACTGTGCAATGACCCATTTGTGAACTTACTACACTTAAAAGTTTATATTCAAAGCAATGAGCTGTAGTTATTGAGTACCCAGTGTCTGGACACAGTTCAGAAGACTTGTATATTTCTAGAAATGCAGTGTTCAGGACCGACCCATGACTATTATTACTGTTATTATTCTCTCAGATGAAGAAGCTGAGACCCTGAAGGAGAGATGCCGCTTGAAGGTTTTAGGACTAGCAAAGCTCAGAGAGAACGTTTGAATCCAGTCATGACCCCGACTCTCCCTTCCATGCTGTGTGGTCTCTCTTCTAATCTGCCTCTCTACCTTCTTAGCGTCATTTTTAGGCTGTAGGAGGAGCACTAGCTTCACATCCAAGTGCATAATTAAAATGTTTGCTAATTACAGAGGGATAAATTTGGCTAAAGATCCTCAATGAGCCTGTTTCTCTTACTCAGAGTGAACCTGGCTATTTGGATAGGGTAGTCACTGGGCTTTGGTGATCTCATAGTCCCAAAGTCAGAGCCACACTGTCCTGTCAGCAATAGTACCACACTCTGTCTCTCTCTGTCTCTGTCTCTCTGTCTTTCTCTGTCTTGTCTCTGTCTGTCTCTCTGTCTCTCTCTGTGTGTCTCTGTCTCTGTCTCTGTCTCTCTTTGTCTCTGTGTCTTTGTCTTTGTGTCTCTGTCTCTCTCTCTCTCTCTCTCTCTCTCTCTCTCTCTCTCTCTCTCTGTGTGTGTGTGTGTGTGTGTGTGTGTGTGTGTATGTTTCACACTTAGATTCATTCACTTGAAAGAGGAATTTCATTTATCCATATTGGATTTTACCGAAAGCCATGTGCCCTCAGGTACCAAGGCCTTACTGGCAATATCTTGGCAGCTTCTATCTCCTGGTCCAGCTAGGAAACAGAACTCCATAGATTCTCCCCATGAATTAATTTCCAGGATCTGGCAATGGGAGGCCCTGATTCCTGTCTCTGACCAAAAATCAGAACATCAAGTTGGGAGCACCTTTGTGGTACTCCACAAAGACTGGGACGACTTCCCCGTGCGATCTGCAGAACGGCTGAAGCTTTACATTCCAGTGTAACAGGATATCCTGCTTGGCTTATTCTACCGCTGAGGTATGTGAGGACCTGAGTACCCTTTAGACAAAAGCCTATGCTGCCTCAGTGATGACAGTGGAGAAGAGAAGCCAATCTTTTCCACCATCTTCCAGTGAGGTGATGGCATACACAGATTCTCCAAGTACCTTATCACTTCAGCTTCCCTCCATGCTAGAAATTTGGATCTCTTGAAAATTAAAGACTTGGCAGCAGATATTAGAGATGCTGTATAGGGATTACACTATTATTATTATTATTATTATTATTATTATTATTATTATTATCACTGTTCTTGTTGTTACAGTTGGTTCACAGGCCAAGTGTAATTGTATCCCATGGGGCAGTAACAATGCAATATTCATCCCACTCTTGGGGTGTTGATTTTAGCCAAACAAATGTGATTATGCTTTTGGTGCAAGACTTCATTTTCTTTTGGTCACAAGAGGAGGTATGCAAAGTCGGGAAGAATGAAGCCTTTCTCAGTCACATCATCAAAAGAAGAAATGGTACCTGTTTCCAGATACCACTAATTGATTCTACAGCAAAACCATCCTAATTTGTACTAATAGGGAAAAAGGAATCTAAATGGTTCTTAAGGGAACACATGCTAATTGCACGCAGGTGAGGGGCTAAGGGTAAGCTGTCTTCAAGAATAAACAATTAGCTTTTCAATGGAAAATGAAGTGATGTCTCGCAATTGTTTATAAATACTCCTGCAATGGTTAAGAATGCTGAAATGGCATTAAAAAGGATCTGTATGTATTTTCAGATCCTTCTACATAATTAACCAAGAACTACATGTTACTGATTTAACAGGACATGCGAAACGGCAGAGGTAAACTCAACATCTGACTAATTTGTAAGAAATTCTGAACTAGTGCACCTCCCACTAAACTTTCAGGTGTGCAAAGCTACCCACAGATACCATTACAGGCACAATTAATCAACATGATTTTATTGCTTTTTTCATATCTACAATTACTTAGCAAATAGCTAATGCCTACCCACTGCATAAGCAGTACTGCTTTCCAAACAGTGAATTGTTTATGGCAAAATCTTAGCTCTGGCAAGAGAGAACCATTTTGAGAAAGCCGAGTCAGAAAACTGAGTAGGTTATACAAGCCGCTTGGGTTGAGTTTTGAGTAAGGGCATCAGAACTTCGGAGAAAAAGAGACAGCGGCAGCAGCTGTTTTATCTCTCCACGGGGTTAACCCTTCTGTTCAATTCTCACCATGCCTCCACTGGATTTTGGTGTGACTTGGAAGTGGACTAGGCCACATTCCTGCAGGAGATACACCGCCAATCAGATAGTGCTGACCTGCCCAAGAGTAAAGTCCTTCAGACCAGAAGCCAGAGCAAGCAGTGAAGCTGGATGGAGGGAAAGACAGTAAGAACAGGGCTTTGGAGTGCACAAAACAAGGTTCTGGGTTATGGCTTTCCTATAGCAGATGCCTACATGCATCTGGACATATTTTTTTATGGTATCTATAATTCTTAGCTATACTTTTCTCATTATTTTATTTTTAATATTAGTCAGAATCAGGAATATGTATCTACACGAATACAAGCATGGGGAAGGCGCCATCTTGGGCTGGTAGTTTTAACAGAGAGATGATGTATCTTCAGTGCAGCCAGGTTGGGGACTGTACTAGGGAGAGCCTTGGAATACAGAGGGATACCCTCCTGTGCTCTCCTGCATGCAATGGGGAGACATCCAGGACTGTCTTCTGCTGAAACTTTGGCAGAATTGGGGGGGGGGAGGACAGTTTTGACAGCAGGATGGAACCTGTCCTCTAACTCTCAAGCTCCCTGTGGCACTTTGGACAAGGATCTATGGAGAGTGACAGGCAGTGTGGTGATTTGCAGGACCAAGTGACAATTTCTAATAGTCACCTTGGGAAGCCATCATAGTGTACAACTGAAAGTCTCCAGGAATCCTTGAATTGAACACGAGAGGAGGCAGGACTGTATCCATGTGCTCTGAGGAGGGCTGATGAGAAGTCTAGAGTGTTCTGAGGAGGGACGGGGGGAGGGGGGAAGAGAAGCCTAGTGGTTTACTTTTATCTGTGCTGCTCCCTGCCTGCCCAGCAGTACTGTGAAAATGTGAAGGGATGTTTTCTGAATGGAGATGACCACCTATTTTCTTTTTACTAAGGATTTAGAGGACCAAAGAAGAGATTTAGCCTAAACAGCAGAACGTCCGCTGAGCATCTTGGAATGTGATACGGAGAGTCTAGAGTGTTGCAGACAGCAAGAAATACAACATTGCTTTCTAAATTCCCTGAGGTCCTGGCGGCAGGCATCCTGTTACCCAAGTGCAGCTCAGCACTAAGGTAAAAACAAGCGATTGAACATGTTTTGGAGATTTGGAGTCTTGTTGTGGAAGTCAGGAAGACCCTGTGATGTACATTCCAGTCTTACAACGATGTTAAAGGAGCTAGCTGCTGGGCTCAATTTTGTCCGAAACACAGAAAGAAGCTGCTTATGCTCACAAGTGTGATAAGGTGTCATCTGAGTGACACCATCCGAAAATATGCAAAAATGGCAAATACTGTGACTTTGGAATGCTTCAAAGAATTTTCAGCGTTATGAAGAATAAACCTGGCTACTGTCCCCCAACCCTATCTCTTGCCCAGCACCTTAAAAAAAAAGTTGTCTCCACAATTTAAATCATAGACTGCTTGCTCATCTCCATAAAATACGGCCTTCCTTTTCACCTAATCCCAAGAGAGCATGTATGAGTTGGGAGTTGATAAAGGGTAACCGAGGAGCTACAAGCAAGGCAAGTTCTCCCGCAAATGCTGCCTTCATCCATGCCCAAGAGGTGTCTGCTTTGTTCCCACTGTTCAGAGGGCAAAGTGACTAGTACAGGGGTGGGCACTGCATACAAACATCATGCTATATAGTGGGGAGGATGTGACTGATTGGTAAAGCCCTGGAAGCTCCAGACTGCACCTGTGGCCAACATCTGACCCCAGAGTTCAACTGTCTACAAGGTCATAGTTGGCTCCCACTAATGACAGATGAATGTGTTAAATAGAAGCCCTGTGGCCACCCCAGCCAGTTCATAGGTCTGTTTTCTTTTCTAATCCGCAGGGCACTGCACCCCCACACACTGGGCTGCTGTGATGGGCGGTGCTCCTGTCTATATCACCCTCAGTGCAATTGGAAAAGAGCTCTAAAAAGGCAGGAAGCAAACTTGGTTAGGTTGTCTGGTCTCAAATTGACTAGAGGAAGAATCTATGTTTTGCTAAGAATCAAAGCCCTAAAGCAATGCTGCGCTAGATCATTGGGTTCTTTTGACACACATTTTAAAACCAAATTAACAATATTTGGAAAATACAGATATCGATCTTCACACATCCTATTCTCTAGGGATCACTATGTAGAAAATTTGGTATGTTTGCAAAAATTCTCAGTAGTTTTATAATACTAATTTAAAAGGAGAAAAACTAGGTGTGGCTGGCATATACCTGTAATCTTAACAATTGAAAGACTGATGCAGGAGGATGGCCACCTGTTCAAAACCATCTTGGTCTACATGGTGTGTTCAAGGGTAGCTGGGACCACATAGCGAGTGTGAGGCAAACCTGGGCTACAGAGGAAGATTCTCAAAAAGCAGAAACACGGGGCTGGGGCTGGAGACTTAGCTCAGTGGTAGAGCACTTACCTAGGAAGCGCAAGGCCCTGGGTTTGGTCCCCAGCTCCGAAAAAAAGAACCAAAAAAAAAAAACAGAAACACAAACAATTATAATAGTAAATAAGAAAAGCTAGCACAGTATTAGCCATGACCATCCAGAAAAAGATTCCTTCTTCAAAGGGCAAATTCTTTACCAGCTGTGACAGCTGCCTTCGTGGCACATACGCAAGCACAGAATTTATTACATGGAACAGGTCTCATTGGTATGGGGGTAGATGAATAGCCTCATTAAGAATGGTTTATAGAGAAGCGTTACTATTGTAGCAAGGTTGCAGAGGTGAATAAGGTAGGAGAAAGAGGCAGGAGGCAGTGACCTGAAAATGACTCCAGTGTTCAACTTAATGGGCTATGCCCTCCTAGGTGAGCTCAGGCTGAGCAGGATGAAGCTGAAGGGAGACCAGACTAAGTAGAAAACCCCTTGTATGGTCCTGTACAGACCTCTTCACACTGGTAGTTAACTTAGTGGGACCCACTTTATGCAAATAAAACATGGAAAATTGAAGCAAGCATTCGTGTGATTCAGTGGCAGAGAGTATGTTTAATATGTAGGAGACCCTGGGTTCCAGAAGCTTTTGCCAGCAGAGGAGAAGAGTACTACACTGGGCAATAGCACGGTCTTTATGAACAGTTCGGTACAGGATTCCTTAGATAAGTTGCAAGCATCATTGTTAGCCCACTGCTTGGGCATTTCTGGCATCTCACTTGTGAATTCTTCTCTCATCTTCTTCTGAGCCTCCCTTGCTGCTTTATCTCAGTCATTTCCAGCTTTCCTGAATAGCATCCAGGGGCTGCAAACCATGCCACTCACCAGGGAATTCTGAGGCACCCAAGAAAGCTGTCTATCTCAACCTAGTTCAGATTAAAATAAAAGACTGTATGGTTTATATGCATAAGAAATAAAAGCTGGGAGCTGGAAAGACAGTTTGGTGGCTGCCATTGCAAAGGACCCCATAGCAGTTCCCAGAATCTGCATGGTGGTTTACCACGATCTGTAACTCCAGCTACAGCAGACCTGATGCCTTCCTCTGACCTCTATTGTATATATGTATATGTATATGTATGTGTATGTATATATGTATATGTATTTGTATATACACATACATGTGGGAAAAGCATACACACACAAAATGAGAATAAATCTTAAAAGGTAAGAGAAATAAAAATTATCAATGGAGGAGAACATACACAGACTGAAAGATCAGTCTGATTTTATCTTAAATGTTCATGTTCTTGAAAAATGTTCTTTTTAGTTTGGCCTTTTTTTCTGTAAAATAATTACTCATAGATATATCCCTGCAATTCAAATTATTTTTTCAAGAACAATTACTTGGAAGCTTGTTTTATTGAAAAAAAAAAAGATCAGCCCATAGTGAGGCATTCCCAGGGTGCCACTGAATTTAGGGGGAGGATTAAGCTTGTAATCATATCATATGTAATCTTTTACATTATTCACAGGAAAAGTAAACTGAGCAAGTTTCATTGGATTATATTGTGATCAAATCAGGTATTATTATTATTGTTGACTAATATTAATTAACAAATGTAAATGACATTAATAATATTAACAATATTGATAATATTAAATAAGAATGATATTATGATAAAAATCATTTAAACCATTCAAGAGCAATAGCCACTGGAAAGGCCAGGTAACCTAACAGAAATTATCAGTGAACAAAACTTCATGACTGAAACTACATAGAAAATAGAATCCATTTCTGAGAATTGTTGCTCAGCCAAAGAAGCCAGATAGCTTGTAAAAATCTCCTCATGACAAACTAACACTAGTTTGCAAGAGGACCAGGGGAAGCACATACTGAGCAGTTCCCAGGGTACCACTCATATTAGGGGAGGAGTAAGCAGGCCTGAGAAAAGGGAAAACAAATGTTAATGTTTATAGCTTCTAAAATAAATATTATTTCAGATTTTATTCCTCTGACATCATCAGAATAAGTCTAAATTAAGAATTAATAGTAGCCAATGATGCATATAGTTGAAAAAAGTTATTTTTCTAAGCTGGGTTCTCTTCAGAATACTGGTAGACTTGGTCTGAAAACTCCCGGATTGAGTGGAACTGGACCAAATTGGCCTGCTTTGAAGCATTGAGAAGGCAACCTGCAGTGGCTCCTGGGCTGAGGGGTCAGTCCGGCAGATCCGGAGAGGGGAGAGTGAGAGGAGCTGGGAGAAGCACCAGGCCGGCATAGGCCGGCCCTGCCCAGCTGTTTACAAGGCTCCCTTCTATTCTGTCCTTTGGTCTTCTGCCACAGTATAAATTCCAGAGCACTGGAGACTCCCTCAAAACCAGTCCAACATCATAGGCTGAACAAAAGCTCCTTTAAGAGACTATGCTTTCTGTCTTCATTTCAAAAGTATTCTTTACGTTAACACCACTTAGCCAAAACAAATAAACAGTAACCAACCTCCTTCCTTACACCAAAACAAAACAAACAAAGCAAAATACCAAAGGAAACACAGAACAACAGAAAAAGCAAGGTGCAGAGAAAGTTCTTTCAGAGCCAAATACTCAAACGCGGAAGGAGTTTATCTTTTATTTTACAGGAGATAGGATCCCAGGCGGCTGTGGAAATTGGTGATTGAAGCTGTGAAGAGGAGCTGCCCAGAGGACTTCCGTAAGGAAAAGTAGATCTTTCTGAAAGCATTTCTCAGACCATCTCAGTCCACATTTGAAACAATGTTAGCGATTCATGTAAAAAACTCTAAAGTCCTTTCAGCAAACGCTTAAAGTAACATCACATTCACAGTAACGGAAAACCTAGACTGTGTTTCTTCCCTCCAGGGGCTTGCCTTGACCCTCCAGCCTTGTGTTTGCTTCTGCCCCCAAAGCAGGATTCCCGTCACACTAAAGTCAGCTGGAACTAGTGACTGCCACACTCGCAGCTCATCCGAAATGTATGGTTAGATTCATGGCTGCCACTGTTAGCTTCATCTGCAGAAGGCCTTTCCGGTGTGACATGATGGACTGTCACCCCAGGGTTGGAAGGACTTTGACGGTTACTAAGAGTCAGGTCCTCATTGATGACTTGGATAAAGGGCAGTTTCATGTTTCAGCTTTCAAACAGATTCAAGTTACACACTGGGCGAGACACAAGTTTTAATCCTCACTATCTTTAATCCCCAAACTTGAATGGGGAAACCTGTAACTTTCTCTTGGAGAATTTCTAGTCTTTAATGATTGTTTCTTGAACCCACAGTTAGTGTTAGAAACCCCACTGAACACAATCTCCCTTTACCACCTTTTCTTCACCATGGAGAAAAAGACCATGTGGCCATTCCTGTATCATGATGTACTCTGAACTCTTTCCTTTTGTTTCTGGGTGGTGACACCAGAATCTGTTTATGAATTTTGCTGTGTTTGATACAGTCTACAGTGAGTAAGTGCTCACTGAAAAAGTACAGGAAAGATAAGGCAGGTAAACAAAGAATCAATGTTTTTCTCAGTGTCTCGAACCAGTTAGATTTCCTAACCTGATCGCTGCTGCAGTCCCGTTCTTATTAAAGCTCTTCAGGGAACAAAGCAAGGCTGTTAAGTTTCATCTTAAGTCCCAGGGTAGGCTTGTCTCTCTGGAAAACGAGTCCAGCCAAGGCTCAACCCAGCCTTCTGGACAAAATCAGACCAGTGTCCTCCGCTAAGGCAAACGCTGGAAGAGCAAAGCATCTGGCAGGATTAGGACACAGGCAAGGGTTGATTATCCGACCATAACTCCACACTGGTAAATATAGTTTCTCCAGAATTACAGCAGGAAGTTGAAGAAGCTGGAGGCTAACACATCAGGACTCCTGGTCAGACAGCCATTAGGTTATCAGCATTTGTATGAGACTGAAATGCCCCGGGCATATGGTAGGATACCTGTGTCCTGGTAACAAGATACCCATGAACAGGTCTTGATACATCATCCAGTAACTGACACATATAACTCTCTGATTTATATTTTCGAGAAGATGTCTAATACCTACAACCAAAATACTATGCATTATAACCAATACTCAAGTAAGGGAAACAGTTGCAATGCTTTCTGTGAGTCAAAGCCAGCCAACTACTATGGAATAAATATTCCATCTTCCCAAGGACCAAACAGCATTTCACAGACAGATCTGATATCCTTACCAATGCCCTTGTGGTATTACCGTATTACCTCTGGGAATTAATAGTTTATAACATTTAAATTACAACTGCTTAGTAGAGAAACCACTTGTATGATTCATTCTTTATATTATCAGCTATAGTTCTCTCTCTCTCTCTCTCTCTCTCTCTCTCTCTCTCTCTCTCTCTCTCTCTCTCTCCCCACCCCATGCCCTTCCCTCTCCTCCCTCCAGTTTTGTTCTTGTGCTTAGAATAAAAACAAAGTTTAACTTTGTATCTTCAGGGATACACTAGGAAAGAATTCTTATGCCTACACAAGAGACATTGCCAAAAATTAAGGCAATTACCAATTCTGGGAAAACACCATAGGGTACTTTATTTAGGTACTTGGGCCAGGAGTAGGAGCTAAACATCACAGTGACATATGCTTTCTGTCTTCATCCACAACTACATTTTAAATTATTTTCTTCCAAGACACAAATATTGGTTAAGAGCCTTTTGTGTTGCATGGCCTCATAAAGGCAACAATGTCTAAACAAAAGGCTCATGGTGAAGGATGTGAGAGCCCAGAGACCATGGGCACAGAGCTGACCACCCAACTCCTCCAACTCTAGCTCCAGGTCATCACTGGGAAGACCCAGGGGTGAATTCTCAAAGCAGAGTCTTGGGCTTCCCAAGGTCCACATATGGAGGTTAGGAGCCTCCTGTCCTTAAATCTGCATGTGGCTGTTTCTTGCACAGGAAACTGAGAACTACCAACCTAGACTGACTGAAGGAGGCAAAAACAGAGGGAAGGTGAGCAAGACTGAGAGAGGGAGGGACGTGGAGGGAAAGGGAGAGGAAGAAAAGGTGGGAGGGAGGAAGGAAAGAAACATTAACAGTTTGGTCTCCACCACTCCATTGTCATTTGGATTGGATAATTCATGGCTATAGGGACAATTCTGTGTCACAGAATGTTCAGCATCAGACTTAGTCCTTTACCCGCTAGATGCTGGTACCATCCCCAGCCATTGACTGTGAAAAACAGAAAGGTTCCAGGCCATCCAATGTCCATTCTGGAAGAAAATCACCCGTGGAGGAGAGACAGTAGTCTACATTAAGAAAGTCCATTAAAGGGTTGGGGATTTAGCTCAGTGGCAGAGCGCTTGCCTAGCAAGCGCTAGGCCCTGGGTTCGGTCCCCAGCTCCAAAAAAAAAAAAAAAAAAAAAAAAAAAAAGAAAGAAAGTCCATTAAACAGACAGCAAGCAGGTGAGGAATGACTGCTAATTCCTCCCCCATCTACAGATTCCTAACAGCAAGTGTCATACACTGGAAACTAACTGTACAAAAAAAATTCTCATTTTCAAAATCTGGGATTTTTCTCACAAAATCTAGCAGTACTAGCTTGCTTTCCTCATGACAACAAATACCCAGAGTTAAGAAGTGGCCACTTGCTCCACTAGGGGCTGGACGAGCTGTGCTTCACAAACAGGTGAGCTTTTACCCACTTCTCTAGAGAAGCCAGGAGTGTTGCAACAACGGTAGAACCTATTTATACACGAAACTTACTATTTCTATGGTGTTGCAGCTTGTTATGTGGGACACGAATACAAAAAGTACTAACAAAATCTGCAAGCCACCTGGGCGCATGCACAGCCCTTGGAAAGAATCTCCAAGTTTACGGTAATTGTGTCATCAAGTTTACTACCGAAAAGGCAGCCAAGTGCCCACCACACCCAAAGGGTGTGTGCACAGTCCGACAAGAGCATATCCTGTATGTTGCCACCCTCATAAAAAAAAACTGAGTAATGATGAATTTCAACATTCACCCTCATATTAAATTTACGTTGGGCTTTATACAATAGGCCTCCTTACTAGCTAGCCATCTGTCAAAAGGAACATTTGTCCCTGTGATGAAGCGGGGCCTCTCCACAGTTCTTCCTTCCAGATGTGTGGTAGCTCTGCTCCCCAGCATAACTTCCTGTTGCCACCACCTTGGGTCACACCCCTGAATTTATAGACTCTTTCTCATTTTCCAAAGGAGTACTTCTTATCCTATCCCAAGAGTGACTGCCTGGGCCTGGCCAGACTCAGTGTATGATTATAATCATCCCCTTATGAAGATATGGCATCATCCTGCATAGTCTCACACTCTTGCATGATCCCCACCCACAGGTTTTTGGTGTAGATTTCTAAGTGGTCCTCAAGCCTGGGCAAATGCGTATGGTCATTACCACTCTACTCTTGGCTGGCCACTGTGTCACAGGCGGAGGACTTCTGTTTTGAAATTCCTGCACATACAGGTGATCTTTCCGCCTGGAACTCTCATCGCTTGCCGAGCTGGGCTCTGGATGACAGTCTGCAGCACTCAGGAGTCACCTGCTCCACCTGGCTCCTCAGGCACATTTGTGTCTTTACTTCACTCCTGTACCTTGCTTTTCCTTTACCTTTGCTGTTTTGGTCTTTGAGGCAGGTGTTCATGATGTGGCCCTGGCTGCCTAGATCAGGCTGGTCTTGCCTGGGATCTCCCATTTGCCTCAGCCTGTGCTGGCATCACAGCCACTCTGCCTGGGCTTCTCTCATCCTTATTTTTCACATTTACTTTTTTGGGGAGAGGGGTTTAACTTATCTGTTTTCATTTTAAGTTATTCACCATAACTTTTTACCTTGAACTTAATGTTTAACCAAAACCTGTCAGACCAGGCTGGAATTCCCAGTTTGGCAGCACCCAGGGTCTTAAGTGCTGTTCCTCCATGCAGATGACAGAAACTATAGTCAATAAGACCAAGATGAGGTCCATCACCACCCAGAACTCCTCCTTAAGGAAGAAGAGTGAGAATTCATTTCTGAGGTGTACTGCCACTGAAGAATTTCCAGATTATTCTAACATGAATAGTAGGCCCAGACACAGACTTTTTGGAGACTGTAGCTTCCTCTAGAGTAGTGGTTCTCTACCTTCTTAATGCTGTGACCCTTTAATAATACAGCTTCTCATGCTGTGGTGACCCCAATCATAAAAAATATTCTCATCACTATTTCATAGCTATAATTTGGCTACTGTTATGAATCATAATGTAAATATTTGCATTTTCCAATGGTCTTAGGTGATCAATGGAAGGATTATTGAACCCCCAAGGAGGTCGCAACCTACAGGTTCAAAACTTCTGTTGTAAAGGGATAGAAAATATTATCACCACAGAACATTGATACAGGAGTGCTTTTGGAACCTGTTATGCGATTAGCTTATATTACTGTTAGTTATATTATTATCTATATTATGTATTTATTATTATATCATATTAATTATGTTTAAATGATATATTACATAATATATTTAAATCAGTTACATTAGTTATAGTATTATTAGTTAAATAGTTAAATTATTTCATAATTTAGCTAATTGGTTTTACCCTATTTCTGTTCACTCACACAATAGAATTTATTTACTGCACCAAAGTGCTTTAGAGCAAAAGAGAAGAGAGCATGGATGTGGAGGACCAGAATCAGGACAGCACCACAAAGTCAGCGTGGGGACAAGTTTTAGTGGGAAACAGGTTACGAAAAACTATGTTGAGCAAAATAATCATTTCAGTTATGGTTTGAATGTCAAATGTCCCTCACAGGTTTCTGTTTTACATGCTTGTTCCTCAGTGGATGGCACTGTTTTGGGAGACTATAGAGTTTTTGGGGGGTCGGAGCTGGCTAGCGGATGATCACTACTTTCTTTGACGGCAGCACCAGGTTCCTAGTTCCACATGCAGTCTCTCTGAGTCTCAACTGCGGTGCTCTGAGCGGCTTTGGCTCACGCTCTGTTGCCACGAACTGAGCGCTCTGTGCTGTGCTTTCCTCGCCACAATGGGCCTAAACTCCTTGTGAGCATGAGCAAACCCATCCTTTCCCCTTATCCCACCAAGCCTTTCAGGTGCAGCAATGCAGAAGGAACTAATATGGTACCTGAAAGACACTTCCTCCTGACCCCTAGAACCCAGGAAGCACATACGGCAACTGAACTGATCATAGGCCAAAAGTGTAGATAGCTCTTAGGAACAGTGGATTCTCTCCTCTGGCCTCCTCAAAGGAACCCAGCTGCTGATGCATAGACGATGAGCTCAGTAAAAGCCATTTTAGAGTTCTAACCTGTACATTGTAGGATGACGTCATTATGTAGGTGTGGGCAGGTACAAGATAGAATGAGGCCTGTCATTGGACGAGAAGGAAGGATGGGCGGGAGAAAAGCTTTAGAGAGGAGGAAGAGACGGAGAAGGGAGAGGAGTAGCGGAGAGAACATGGAGGCGGATGTTAAGATTCCTCTCTGCACATTTACAGGTTGTTATGAATATTCTTAAGGGATGGATATGTACAGGGTTTTGTATGTCTAGGTGAGCAATTATATCTTATCAATTGGACCAGGGGTTATGTGTTCTTCATGTGGCGATTTAAGTTCAAGAGAGTGTGTGGTGGCTAGACACGCTAGCCTGCATGAAATTGGGATGTGTATGTCTGGCATGGTGGCAACCTGCCTTGGGAACTAGACGGGTAGAGAGATTGCTGCCAGGCTCAGAGAGAAGCCATTGGCAGTGTGATATGGGACGAAGCAAAGCGGGTAAGACGATATGCTGACTGAGATGACGATATCTACCATCTGGGGGCACTACAGTGCCGGACCTAGTGTGGGATAAAAGACTTTTTTTTTTTTAATAATTTTACATCAACAGAACATTTATTAAAAAAATAAATAAATGTTTGCATACATCTACTTAAGCCAGTAAACTGGTTATTGCTATTTCAACAGTGGAAGTGAATTCACATAGGAATCCAGATGCCTTACTCTTGGTCTTCTTATGCATCTGGTACAAATGATGGCCCTTGTTGGAACTGACAGAGATGGCTCTATCTCTCAAGCCATCCATGTTACCTTAGCAGAAACAGCCACTGACAGTGGAGAAGAAGACACAAGTGCTGGAGAGGTCCTGTCTGTGTGGAAGGCCTGAGGGCTGGTGACAGAATTAGGGCCATTTGCAGGGGTGATTCAGCACCACACAGAGGGCAGGGTGGGGAAAGGGTGTGTATTTTAGGGATAAAAACAAACCAGCAATGTGCTCAGTCTGAAAAACCCATTCATTTTAAATCTTAATCCACAAGGAGGCTTCAGATTTCATTAAATGAAAAATAAATCAAATAACTGGAGGAAAAAATGCAAAGTAAATCTTCGAGTCAGTCAATCAAGCAGACACTTCCTTTAACGTTTCCTTTTGTTTTGGATCTTGTTTTCAGCTCCAGAGTATTTTAGGCAAATATCTTAGCCAGAGAAGAATTTCCCCCCCACACTTTGCTTATAAACTAGCTGTAAGCGAACCATTCTGTGAACTGTAACATTTGAAAACACTTCATGAGGTGACTCAGCCATCTCTGCTGAGGGAGGATGGAAAAGTGGGTCAAGGGGTCACTTCCTGGGGAACAAACAGCACAGAGAAGACCTATTTAGGGGCTCCGAGTACTCCACGAGCAGCTATTCCCTGTACCCTACTGTGACTAAGGCAGGACAAAGGTACGGGCAGGGGTCACCTCTACACCTGCAGCCCTTGTTGCCTCTCGAAGTACGTATAGCTGTTTCCGTGTGTCCAGGAATTAGGCCGAGGACTGACAGGCAGTGAAGTAACACAAGGCAGCTTTGCCAGGTCGGCCCTTATCACCTGGTAGACCACAGACCAACTCAGGGCCTTTCTCTCCTGTAGCTTACAGGTTTTGCTTTCAAATTTACAGTTTAGAATTATGAGCTGTTTGCTTGCTTGAAGGGCATGCATGTGTGTGAGGGTTACAAGGCAGCTCTGTGGATGCAGTGCTTTTCATGTAGGTCCTGGGGATGGCCAAGAGGCTCGGCTGTAAGACATTCCCCCCTGGGCCATCTCGAGGGCCCTCTCCTGCACCTTCCCTCACCTTGTCTCCTTCCCCAGGCTGACCTGCTAAGGCCACTCTTTCCATGTTCCTTTTCTGAGGATTCAAAGCCCACCTTTATCCAAGAAATGCATGTTTGCAGCACTTAGGTGAAAACTTTACCAGATCCATAAAGTTATCACTTATCAAGGCGCAATCCTGTCTAGCATGTCTGCTAGCATTTCTCTTTGTAAGAGTATGCTAGAGTGGCAAGGGGAACATAAACACATCGATGTGAAATATTATTTTCAGGGACTTTTCCAAATGCCCATCGTTGTTGTCAGCGGACCTTCTTTCTGCTGAAGCCTCTTTCGTTAGCTCTGCCAGCTTAGCCTTTAAGAAACTGTGTCTAGTGGTAAAGTGTTACTTTTCAATTTTCAAATCAAGTGCTCAACAAACACTGTGCCCACTCCTTCCTTACTCCCCCAGACATTACGACAGTGAGTACGCGTTTTATGATTTCTACTGTTATTAACATCCACTGACTTTACATTTTAGTGAGGGTGCAGTTTTGTGTGCACTCAGTGTGCAGTGATCACATGCAGCAGCCCCTCCTCCTACCCTGCCTCCTTCCTCCATGTCTAGCAAGCATCACTCTACTTTGCACATATGAGAACGGGTGACATCTCTCTTCCTGGGTCTACCTGGCCTCACTTCACTATAAGGTCTTTCAGCATCACCACTTGGTTGCAAGTGAAAAGATTTTATTCTGTTTTAGGGTTGAGGAATATCCCATTGTGTGCATGGGCCACACTTTGTTCACTCGTGTGTCAGTGAGCAGCCAGGCTGACGACACAGTGGTTCCTCAGTAATCAGTCCCAGGCCGGAATCTCTTTGGTATGCTAATGGGATCCAATGGTGAAGTGAGATCTACTGGACACATGGCAGACATCTCTATTATCTACCTACCTACCTATCATCTGTCTTTGCGGTACAGAGATTGGCTCAGGGCCTATGAATCCTTCACAGGGTTTTACCTTGAGCTGCATCCCCGGCTTGGGAGATTCTCATTTCAGTTCTTTGAGGAACCTTCATAACATTCACCACAGCGGCCATACCAATTTACATTCCCTTCAACAGAGTATAAAATTTCAGTTCCCTTCACATCTTTACAGACTGTTTTCATATTGTATTTTATTTGTTTTATTGGATATTTTATTTATTTTCATTTTAAATGTAACCTTTCCTGGTTTCCCCTCTGGAAACCTCCTATCCCATTCTTTTTCCCCCTGCTTCTATGAGGGTGCTCCCCCACCCACCCACCCTCTCCCTAACGCCTCCCTGCCCTAGCATTCTCTTATACTGGGTATCGAGCATTCCTTCTCATACCAAGGGCTTCTCCTCCCATTGATGCCCAACAAGGCCATGCTCTGCTACATATGCAGCTGGAACCATAGGTCCATCCCTGAGTTCTCTTGGAATGGTGGTTTAGTCCCTGGGAGCTCTGGGGGGTCTGACTGGTTGATATCATTGTTCTTCTTATGGGGTTGCAAACCCCTTAAGCTCCTTCAGTCCTTTCTCTAACTCCTCCACTGGGGAACCCATGCTCAGTCCAATGGTTGGCTGTGAGCAACTGCCTCTGTATTTGTCAGACTCTAGCAGAGCCTCTCAGGAGACAGCTATATCAGGCTCCTGTCAGCATGCACTTCTTGGCATCCACAATATCGTCTGGATTTGGTGGCTATATTTGGGCTGGATCCCCAAGTGGGGCAGTCTCTGGATGGCCTTTCTTTCAGTCTCTGCTCTACACTTTGTCTCCTTATTTCCTCTTTTGAGTATTTTGTGCCCCCTTCTAAGAAGGACTGAAGCATCGACACTTTGGTCTTCCTTCTTCTTGAGCTTCATGTGGTCTGTGAATTGTATTTTGGGTATTCTGAGCTTTTGGGCTAATATCCACTTATCAGTGAGTGCATACCATGTGTGTTCTTTTGTGACTGGGTTACCTCGCTCAGGATGATATTTTCTAGTTCCATCCATTTGCCTAAGAATTTCATGAAGTCATTGTTTTTGATAGCTGAGTAGTACTCCATTGTGTAAATGTACCACATTTTCTGTATCCAATTCCTCTGTTGAAGGGCATCTGGGTTCTTTCCAGCTTCTGGCTATTATAAATAAGGCTGCTATGAACATAGTGGAGCATGTGTCCTTATTATATGTTGGAGCATCTTCTGGGTATATGCCCAGGAGTGGTATAGCTGGGTCCTAGGGGAGTACTATGCCCAATTTTCTGAGGAACCTCCAGACTGATTTCCAGAGTGGTTGTACCAGTCTGCAATCCCACCAACAATGGAGGAGTGTTCCTCTTTCTCCACATCCTCACCAGCATCTGCTGTCACCTGAGTTTTTGATCTTAGTCATTCTGACTGCTGTGAGGTGGAATCTCAGGGTTGTCTTGATTTGCATTTCCCTGATGACTAGGGATGCTGAACATTTCTTTAGGTGCTTCTCAGCCATTTGGCATTCCTCAGCTGAGAATTCTTTGTTTAACTCTGTACCCCATATTTTAATAGGGTTATTTGGTTCTCTGGAGTCTAACTTCTTGAGTTTTTTGTATATATTGGATATTAGCCCTCTATCAGTTGTAGGATTGGTAAAGATCTTTTCCCAATCTGTTGGTTGCTGTTTTGTCCTTTTGCTTTAGAAAAAGGATTTTTATGCAATTTTATGAGGTCCCACAGAATTTTTTGGTTTTTTGTTTGTTTGTTTGTTTATTTAATGTATGTGAGTACATTGTTGCTGTCTTCAAACACACCAGAAGACAGCATCAGACCCATTACAGATAGTTGTAAGCCAGCATGTGGTTGCTGGGATTTGAACTCGGGACCTTTGGAAGAGCAATTGGTGCTCTTAACTGCTGAGCCATCTCTCCAGCCTCGCAAAGAATTTTTAAACAGCCAATCTACTAGGATGCTAGTTATTATCATTTGGTCTAACTCTTGTATTATGTTAATTGGGTTCCCCAAATTGCATGAGACTCCGCATATAAGATGCAGAGGGCTCCTGCCTCTAGTTGGTTTTGATTGGTAAATAAAGTTGCTGGGCGATCAATAGCTGGAGAAGAAGACAGAGGCAGGACTTTAGGATTTGAGGGCCAGGGGGCTGAGAGAGGAAGGAGGGGGTATAAGCTCCGTGCCAGGAACAGAGTAAGGTCCAGACCTGAGAAGTGCAGAAGAGAGAGCAAACTGATCCTGTAAGAACTGAGGAAGAGCAGCCGCAGCCCCCTATCCCCTGACTCCCATTCTGATCCTGTAAGAACTGGAGAAGAGCAGCTTCACCCCCCTCCCCCAATTTGGTCAGAGCAGCAAAGATGGGACATAGATTTTTAGTAATAACTCAGGAGTATTGGAAGGGAGAGTGTGTTAGTTGCATGGAGGTTTGAAAGTGGCCTCATCATTGAGCTTGTTTAAGGCATATTAAAATATAATGCTGTGTGTGCGTGCGTGTGTGCCTGTGTGTGTGTGTGTATGTGTGTGTGTGTGTGTGTGTGCCTATGTGTGTGTGCATGCCTGTGTGTCTTTCATGTGGGAATCTAGAACATTGGGATGAACAGCGAGGAACACCTGCTGTCACCACCAGGTCTAGTAGAGAAAAGATTAATGAGTTTCAGCTGCACTAGTTACAGCATGCTAGTTCTGATCTGCATTCCCATTGTGGCTAATGATTCTGAGTGTTTTTCCATATATTTTCTTTGCATAACTTCTTTTGAGGTATCTATTCTAAAAAGATTACAAAAATCAGATCCCTTGTTTTCTGTTGCTGTTAAAATGCTTGAGTTCCTTTTACATTGTGGATAGTAACCCTCTGTCAGACGAACAGTTGGCAAAATTTCTTCTTCTGCTCTATGCAAGTTGTCCATTCAGTCTGTTGGTTGTTTTATTTGTGACAGAGAAGCTTACATTTTGCCTTTTAGCAATATCTTAATTGTGATGAGCTAATGCATTGATGAGGACATTTTCAGGCATGTATATAATGTTTGGGGATGTCCCTACACACTCAGACACCCTCTCTCTTGTCATCACCCCCATATTAGTTTCCTTTGTTCTCCTGCAGTCTGCCACTATTTTCATGACACATGCACACACAATTTCATCAGTCCACATAAAATCCAGGTTCCACAGACGGTAGAAAGCGTGTGGTAATGTCTTTATAGACTGACTAAATGTACTTGATATGCCTATGTGCAGCTGGACACACTGTCTTGCAAATGACACAACTGTAGGAAGGTCCACTGTATCTAAACTAACGTACTGTTCCTTATCCCCTCCTCCACTGATGGGCAATCCAACTACGGTGAAAAGTGCAGCTATTTTACACATGGACGTGCAGGTTCCTCTGGCGTGCCGACTTAGAATCTTTTAGCTGAATATCCAGGACTGATTGTAGCTGGACTCTATGGTAGGCCCCCTTTAGGTTTTCCAGGGACCTCCCTGTGGCTTTCCAGAGTGGTTGAGTTCCTCCACATTTCCACCAGCCGTGGATTGTAGAAGGACTCCCTTTTGTCTGGGACACCATGTACTACTTGTTTTCTTAATGACTGCCATTCCCATGAGGCTGAGAGAAATCTCACACCATTTCTCAGAAGGCCAACGGTACTCCTCATTCTCATGTTAACTGACCATGTGTGCTTCACGTTCTGAGAAATGTCTGTTAATTTCACTAGCTCACTTACTAATTGCATTTTGGTTTGCCATTCCATATATTAATCTTCTGCCATGTACCCAGTTAGAAAAGGGTTTTTTGTTTTTTTTTTTTTTTGTCCATTCTATGGACTGTGTCTTTACGTGCCTGTCTTCTTTGATGCTCAGAAGCTCTTTACCTTAATGGGATCCCATTTGTCCTGGCTGGCATCATTTACTGGGCAGCCAGAGCCTTGTTCAGAAAGTTCTTGTCTATGCTTGTATCCTGTTGTCCCACTGTGTTCTTTAACTTAGGTCTTACATTAAAGCCTTTGGTACATTCGGCTGTGATATGTGACAGGGTGAGTGATCCTGGTCTAGTTGCAGTGTCCTACATGGTGCTATCCATTTTTTTTGATATTTGTAGAAGAGGCTGTCTGTCTTTTTTCCTATGTCTATGTTTGGTGTCTTTGCCAAAACTCAGGTGACTGAGTAGGTTGACATCTGGGTCCTCTATAGTATCCTTTGCTTGGGTGTCTGTCCTTGTGTTGGTATCATGACATTTTGGTGACAGTGGCTCTGTAGGATAGGTAGCTTGTAGGCACAGTAAGACCCCTACCATGGTTGTTCTTGCTCAGGATTGCTTTGGTTGCCCTGGAATATTTTTGCTTCCCCATGAATGTTGAGGCCATTGTGTATTGTTTCTGTCTCAGTGAAGAAAGGTTTTAGAAGTTCAAAGAAGATGGCGCTGGATCTGCAGATTGCTTTTAGTAGTATATCCCAATGGTAATAATTTCAATCCACTGCCAATGTCCTTTTCAATTTCTTCCTCCAGTGAATTAAAGTTTCCATTGCAGGTGCCTTTCATTTCTTTGGTTAGGTTTATTCCAAGGCATTTAATTCTCAAGGCAACTGTGAATACAATTATTTTCCTGATTCCTTTCTTTTTTTTTTTTTTTGATTTCTTGCCAAGTTTTTTTTATTTTTTTTTATTAACTTGAGTATTTCTTATTTACATTTCGAGTGTTATTCCCTTTCCCAGTTTCCGGGCAAACATCCCCCTAATCCCTCCCCCTCCCCTACTTTATGGGTGTTCCCCTCCCCATCCTCCCCCCATTGCCGCCCTCCCCCCAACAATCTAGTTCACTGGGGGTTCAGTCTTACCAGGACCCAGGGCTTCCCCTTCCACTGGTGCTCTTACTAGGATATTCATTGCTTCCTATGAGGTCAGAGTCCAGGGTCAGTCCATGTATAGTCTTTAGGTAGTGGCTTAGTCCCTGGAAGCTCTGGTTGCTTGGCATTGTTGTTCATATGGGGTCTCAAGCCCCTTCAAGCTCTTCCAGTTCTTTCTCTGATTCCTTCAACGGGGGTCCTATTCTCAGTTCAGTGGTTTGCTGCTGGTATTCGCCTCTGTATTTGCTGTATTCTGGCTTGCCAAGTTTTAAAATATAGTACTTGAACTTTTTTTTTCAATGTTCTTTTTTTTTTAATTTAGAGAATACTTTATTAGTTTTTGTAATCAAACCCACGTAGATAAGACCTTACATATTTAATACAGTGTGTTACCCCTGTACAAATGGAAAAAACTTAAGGTCAACATTTCTAGACCAATATGGCTGTTAATTTCTGTACAGTGCCAACTCAACACAGTAAACGGGGATACTTTTTTCCAAAGTTGACAGCACAGCTAAAGTTTCAAAAAATTCAAATTATATATCTGTATATATATATATTTATATTTATATAAAAAGACCAATAATAGCAGTGTGTTATGCATCAACAGCAGCAACAGCTTTTCCAGGTTCTGTAGTCATCTGAACAAAACTGTAGAGACATCCAGCACACTCCATTAAAAAAAAAAAAAGTAAAAAAACAAAACCCGAGAAAACAGCACAGTTCTGTTACTCTTGTGGTACCTGGCACCATTTTTTTTTTAAATTAGCTTCTCAATCATCATCTGGAAAGAAAACATTCTGAGCAACATCATTAAAAACAGCTCTGATAAAGCACGGTCACTACTACGTATCATAAAGCAGGTACAAGCTATTTTACATCCACGGAGGTATGATACAGTACTGTCCTACATCTATAATACTAGAGGATACAATTTAAAAGGCATTATTTGAGACTTGATTCTACTTTTCCAGCAGAGGGCCCAAAGGATGGTGTGACACAGCTTTGTAAAGAAACATGCTCTAGACAGGATTTCCTTTCACTAGTGGCACAGTTCTAAGGATTCATTCTCTCCATGAATGTCAGCTAAAACCGTTATTAAAAAAATGAAATATCCCTAGAACAAAACCGTATAACCACCGGATTCACATGAAGATGACCTAGTGGAGACAAGCTGGACCTCACCTTACCAACAAGCTATCAAATCTGTTATGTTTAAACAGTGAGACCTCCAAGGAAGGAGATGGCAAGTAGTGCTTCGAAGCTTCGGACCACAATCAAACACAGCATCCTTTTCAACAGAAGCAGAAGCTCATCTGAATATGCTCAAGGATGCTGACATCAACATTTAATCATCTCCTCACTCATCCAGGAAAAAGGGGAGATCAGTTACTACTGTACTTTATTGTGTTCAACCAAATCACCATGTTACAAAAATAGCAAGCTGCCATAATAAAAAATAAGGCTCCTCTATCCAGCACCAGATAGCATCATTTTACTTTCAAGCCTAGAAATTGCACACTTGTATATAAACCAACCGAAGATGAGGATTGAGAGTTCATCTTGGTGGATTTTTCCTTTGATGAATATGAAGTGTCCTTCCTTATCTTTTTTGATGACTTTTCATTGAAAATTGATTTTATTTGATATTAGAATGGCTACTCCAGCTTGCTTCTTCTGACCATTTGCTTGGAAAGTTGTTTTCCAGCCTTTCACTCTGAGGTAGTGTCTGTCTTTGTCTCTGAGGTGTGTTTCCTGTAGGCAGCAGAATGCAGGGTCCTCATTGCGTATCCAGTTTGTTAATCTATGTCTTTTTATTGGGGAGTTGAGGCCATTGATGTTGAGAGATATTAAGGAATAGTGATTATTGCTTCCTGTTATATTCATATTTGGATGTGAGGTTATGTTTGTGTGCTTTTCTTCTCTTTGTTTTGTTGCCAAGATGATTAGTTTCTTGCTTCTTCTAGGGTATAGCTTGCCTCCTTATGTTGGGCTTTACCATTTATTATCCTTTGTAGTGCTGGATTTGTAGAAAGATATTGTGTAAATTTGGTTTTGTCATGGAATATCTTGGTTTCTCCATCTATGTTAATTGAGAGTTTTGCAGGATACAGTAACCTGGGCTGGCATTTGTGTTCTCTTAGGGTCTGTATGACATCTGTCCAGGATCTTCTGGCCTTCATAGTTTCTGGCGAAAAGTCTGGTGTGATTCTGATAGGTCTGCCTTTATATGTTACTTGACCTTTTTCCCTTACTGCTTTTAATATTCTTTCTTTATTTTGTGCCTTTGGTGTTTTGACAATTATGTGACGGGAGGTGTTTCTTTTCTGGTCCAATCTATTTGGAGTTCTGTAGGCTTCTTGTATGCCTATGGGTATCTCTTTTTTTAGGTTAGGGAAGTTTTCTTCTATGATTTTGTTGAAGATATTTACTGGTCCTTTGAGCTGGGAGTCTTCACTCTCTTCTATACCTATTTTCCTTAGGTTTGATCTTCTCATTGAGTCCTGGATTTCCTGTATGTTTTGGACCAGTAGCTTTTTCCGCTTTACATTATCTTTGACAGTTGAGTCAATGATTTCTAGGGAATCTTCTGCTCCTGAGATTCTCTCTTCCATCTCTTGTATTCTGTTGGTGAAGCTTGTATTTACAGCTCCTTGTCTTTTCTTTTGATTTTCTATGTCCAGGGTTGTTTCCATGTGTTCTTTCTTGATTGCTTCTATTTCCATTTTTAATTCCTTCAACTGTTTGATTGTGTTTTCCTGGAATTCTTTCAGGGATTTTTGCGATTCCTCTCTGTAGGCTTCTACTTGTTCTCTAAGGGAGTTCTTTATGTCTTTCTTGAAGTCCTCCAGCATCATGATCAAATATGATTTTGAAACTAGATCTTGCTTTTCTGGTGTGTTTGGATATTCCGTGTTTGCTTTGGTGGGAGAATTGGGCTCCGATGATGCCATGTAGTCTTGGTTTCTGTTGCTTGGGTTCCTGCGCTTGCCTCTCGCCATCGGATTATCTCTAGTGTTACTTTGTTCTGCTATTTCTGACAGTGGCTAGACTGTCCTATAAGGCTGTGTGTCAGGAGTGCTGTAGACCTGTTTTCCTATTTTCTTTCAGCCAGTTATGGGGACAGAATGTTCTGCTTTCAGGCGTGTAGTTTTTCCTCTCTACAGGTCTTCAGCTGTTCCTGTGGGCCTGTGTCTTGAGTTCACCAGGCAGGTTTCTTGCAGGGGAAAAGTTGGTCCTACCTGTGGTTCCAAGGCTCAAGTTTGCTCGTGGGGTACTGCCTAAGTCCTCTCCGTGGCAGCAGCAACCGGGAAGATCTGCGCCACTCTTTCCGGGAGCCTCTGTGCACCAGGGTTCCAGATGACGTTTGGTGTTTTCCTCTGGCGTCTGGATGTGCACAGAGTGCAGTCTCTTCTGGTTTCCCAGGCTTGTCTGCCTCTCTGAAGGTTTAGCTCTCCCGCCCACGGGATTTGGGTGCAGAGAACTCTCCTGATTCCTTTCTTAACATATTTTGTATTGGTCCACACAGTCACTGATTTTCTTAAGTTCAGTCTACATCCTGCTATCCTATGTAAAGTGTTCTAGGGGTGCTGAGATAAAACCTCTAAGGCCTGGAATCCTGCATCACACCAACTGCAAATAAGGATACTTTGACTTCTACCTTTCACATTTGTGCCATTCTATTTCACTCTCTTATTTCTCCAGTTAAGCTCAAGCACTACATTGTCAAAGAGTCAAGACAGTGAACCCCCTTGTCTTGTTAGATTTCAGTGGAAGTGACTCGAGTTCCCCCCATTTAGCACAAGGTTAGCTGTGGGTTCATCTCATTGCTGTGTGACATTTTCCTAGTTTCTTCAGAGCTGGTACATGTAAAGATGTTGAGGTCTGTTAAAAGCCTCTTTTGCTATTGAGATGACTATGTGATTTCTATCCTTGAGTCTATTCATGCAACATAATTATTCATTTTGAATGTTGAACTATCCCTGCATCTCTGTAATGGACCCAACTTGATCGTGGTGGATGATATTTTTGTTGGGCTCTTAAACTCATGCTCCACATACTTTTTATAACTTTTATGTCTATATTCATCAGTCAGACTGAGTATATTTTCTTTAGTGTGTGTGAGCCTATGTGTGCATGTGTGTGTGCGTGTGTGCATGCATGCGTGTGTTTGGGAATCGGGCAGTACTGACTGTATGGAGAGAGTTGGTAACACTCCTTCTCTTCCCAGCTTCTGGGACTGTTGGAGAAGTATTGCTGTTATCTCTTTAAAGGTTAGGTAGGACTGAGCAGTGATCCCTTTTGGCCTGAGCACATGCACTTGGGAGAGTTTTATTTTATTTTATTAGGTTTTAATTTGCTGCTTCAGTCTCATTGCTTGTTATCAATCTGCTTAAGCTGCTTTCCTCATGTCAGACAAACTTTGTCAGGTTCTATAAATTTAGAAATTCATCCATATCTCTCAGACTTTTCAATTTAGTAGAATATACATTTTAAAAGTATATCTTGATGTTTCTTCTGAATTCCCTTGATGTTTTTTATAATGTATCTGGTTTAGTTAGGCTATCTATTGCTGTGATAAGACACCATGACCTAAAGCAAGTTGGAAAGGAAAGGGCTTATTTGACTTATACTTCATGTCAAAGTCCATACAGTCCATCACTGAAGAATTCAGGACAGGAACTCAAGCAGGGCAGGAACCTGGAGGCAGGAACTGATGCAGAGGCCATGGAGGGTGCTGCTTACTGGCTTGCTCCTGGGTTGTTAAGCCTGCTTTCATTTAGAACCTAGAACTCAGGACCACCAGTCCAGGGATGGCCCTACCCACAATGGACTGGGCCCTCCCCATCAATCACTAATTGAGGAAATGCTCTACAGGCTTGCCTGCAGCCTATGATCTATGGAGGTTTCTTTAACTGAAGTTCCATCCTTTCACATGCCTTTATATTGTGTCACATTAACATAAAACTATCTAGTAAAGTCTCTATAGGCAAACAAGCAAGCAAACAAACAAAAACACTTTATTATGAAACCTTATTTTAAGGTTTATCATAAAAAGTTACAAATTGAAAACTTTTTAAATGCTAAAATTAACTAGACCTAAAGACAATACAGCTCAGGGATGCCCCCACCCCACCTCCCCCACTCTACTGTTAGAGAAGCCATCAAAACAGAACCTGTGGAGATCACATCAGACTGGATTTTATATTTTCACTAATGAATATTTTTTTATGCTATTAACTGCTGAGCTATCTCTACAGTAGTGCTTCCTGGTTTTTTCAAATTAACTATATTGAACACTTTTAACTCCAAAGTGAGGCCATTATTAATTTTGTTCCATAAAGCAGAAAGACTATTAATTTTGTCAACTACTTATTACAAATGGATACTTTTTGCCTTTAAATGTATGGATAAATTAAAGATAAGCAAATTAAAAATGACAGTATTGGACATTTTTTATAATGGTGTTCGTATTGAGTTGATTGCTATTGTTATGAACCTAAACTGAAACATGTCTACCACACCCTGATGCTACCTCATAGTTCCCTTCAGAATCTTGGATCCTATGTGGCCCTGCTTTCTCCTGAAGAGCCCTGTAAGAAGCCATGGAAGCTTGTGTAAGGAACACCAGGAAAACCACAGTAGTCGTTTCTGTCTGTCAGTACACCAGGCGACCAGGGACCCATGAAAGCCCTGTTCTGGGTAGTGGCCTTCACTGCTCGGAAACTTCTCTTGACCACTTTGAACACAGGCCTCAGGCGAGGGGCAGAGAGAAGGCATGAACTATGAAGGTACAATGAACATCACAAGTCAGGGCAAGCAACAGGGTAGGAGGAAAGAAACAGGTGGGTGGGAACAAAGTGAGATTCCAAGAAAGCGAAGCCTGCTATGTGTTTAGTGAGGTGCAAGGCTTCACAGACTGAGTGCAATTACCTATGTTCTCATAGCAGAACTGCTCTTTCTGAGGGAGCTGTCAAAGCATGGTGCTGTGAACAACACAAAGGGCCCTGCCATTGTTCTGGCCAAGCCAGAAAACACGTGCATTTTTGTTTTTAACAAAATCTCAAACATTTGGTTTTCCCAGTAAAGACTTGGGCCAGATGCTGGGGTCAAAGCCTGCTAGCTCAGAGAGGCAGAGAAAACACCCAGCTGACCTTCCTCCTCAGCTGACATCCCAAAAGACAAAGGTCAGCCCTACTTCATCTCAAAAACTCTTCAAACTGAAACGCCCCTCCCTTCTGCTTCCTGTGCATCTCTCTGCCCTTTTTCCTGACTAGCTCTCACTCGCTATGGTTTTTTCCTTAAGTTCATTCTCTGTCAACTGGAGGCTTGCCCTGCCTCTTGACGTAGTGTTGACCTTATTTAATCCCATTTTCAATAGGCAGAAAGCTCTTGGATTAAAGGTATGTACTAAGGCTGAGACACACCACAACGAGAAACGGGTTTTTCCAGTAAATAACACAGTCTTAGGGGTTGGTGTGATCGAATATCCTTCAATAGTACATGTTCCTGAAACAGCAGTGCATGTATTAAAAAAAAATGGAAGCAAGCCAGGACTTGGCAGAAGAGAACTGTGTCTGTGAGGGTGCTTCATGGCAGGGGGTTAGCTGTAACTGTAGGGCTCTTAAGACCCAGGCTAAGAAGCAAGAGTTGTTATTGTCTGTTATTTTTTATACAAATGGTTAAAAACATTAAGCTCTTGGCCTGGGACAGAAAAGTGGGAAGACAAACATGAGGGCAGACTGCTGACAAACCCCCCCAAAAAAAAAACCAAAAAAAAAAAGCGAAGTGTAAACTGAGGGTGCAGGAGTTTCACATTTTCAAAGACCCCCAAGGAAACTAGTCTGCTCTGAGCAGCTCACTAGGGCAAGGGGACAAGTGTACACACGTGTGCACTTCTGGGCAGGCATAAGCATTCTCATTCCAGGTCTACATTGCTTCGGTTATCAGATGTGTCCACCTATCAAACAAGACAGCGCCTAACCGAAGATCTGAGGGAAGTGGATGAGCATCTAATGTATGTATTAGTTACAAATTATAATCAAAAGTGTTTGAAAGGAAAAGAGTGAGAAAATCGAAAGGATAGAGAAAACCCTGCTCATTCTCTGTGGCACCAGTCCTGAAAACACTCTGATGTTTCTTTCACAATGTCTGAGGGGTACGAATACCAAGTGCTAAGAGAACACATACATCGTCATGGCAGTGTACAGAGCTAAATAGTCCCTAAAGTTACTTTTAAGTTATTTGGAAACAGGTGTTATTTCCCTCTCAATTCTACAGTCCGGAAGTCCCACTGAAATTGCTTCCATTAAGTGGGAAGAAAAAAGAAACCCAAGGAGCTATTTCATCACAAGACACCAAGGAGAGTCCTCTTAGGTTCTGCAGTGACTGGACAGCCCACCTCCGGATACATAGACAGGCACCAACATGCCTTTCTTACAGGATTTCAGACATGCAGCCCCGCTCTCACCGGCATGGAGCCTACAGTTTCTCTCCCCAGGTCTACAATGCTTGAGTTTGCTGGCATCAACTAGTTATGAAAAGTTGCTGGCAGATAGAGCCAGATTTCTTAGATAGCCTCTCCCTTCTGTCTGTTGTCCAGTGTCTGTGTACTCCATTCCCCCATCAGCCATATCCCATTCTTTTGTCTCCCATTTCAGTCTTATGGGATTCCTCGGGAATGGTGATGGTCTTAGGCATCCAGTATTGGCTAAAAATTGTGAATGCCTTACTTTCTTGAAAGTGTTCACATCACTAGCAACAGGGAGAGAAGGAACAGTAGTGTGGCCATTAGCCTACTTTATACATTTCCTTCCTGGTCTCTTCATAGCAGCTCTAATCCCAGAATAATAATCCCAGAATAAAAAGCCTAAATAATTTTGATGACTCTTAGTAGTTTTTCCATGTTAGTCATGTTTTTACAGAAAGCAGTGTCCTGGACAGCCATACTCATAATTCTGTTGGGCAAATAATACTATAGTATAAGCCTAATTTTGTGTGCTATTCCTTCCTTCTTCCCTCCCTCCCTCCTTCCTTCCAAGGCAGAGGTGACTTTGGAAATATTGTCAGAAGAACCTGGAAAAACTGACTCCCAAGTAACTTGGACCTTTCTCCCAGAGTCACCATCATTAGTAAAATGTTTTCCAAGTAGTGTATGGTGCCTGAGCAATTACCTTAGCCTGAAGCTGGCGTTAAACAGGCCCAGAGCTGGTGAAATTGGCACGTATCTGAAAAGGACTGAATTTACTCCACATTTTAAATTACAGAACTTGCTCCACATTAAAGGCTAAACACCCCGCTATCTTCTTGTAACACAAGGAAATCACTTGTTTTCTGTCTCTGAATGAAACTAAAAGCAAGACTTGAGGAGAAATTATGAGGAAAAAGGAGGAGGAGGAGGAGGAGGGGGAGGGGAAGGAGGGGGAGGAGGGGGAGGAGGGGGAGGAGGGGGAGGGGGAGGAGGGGGAGGAGGGGGAAGGGGAGGAGGGGGAGGAGGGGGAGGGGGAGGAGGGGGAGGAGGGGGAGGAGGAGGAGGGGAGGAGGGGGAGGAGGAAGAACAAGAAGAAGAACAACAACAAACAACAAAACCATGATGAAGAGAAGGGGGGAGGAGGGGGAGGGGGAGGAGGAGGGGGAGGAGGAGGGGGAGGAGGGGGAGGGGAGGGAGGGGGAGGGGGAGGAGGGGGGAGGGGAGGGAGGGGGAGGGGGAGGAGGGGGAGGGGGAGGGGGAGGGGAAGGAGGGGGAGGGGGAGGAGGAGGGGGAGGAGAGGGAGGAGGAAGAAGAAGAACAACAACAACGAACAACAAAACCATGATGAAGAGAAGGGGGGAGGAGGGAAAGGAAGCTGTTGCAATTGAACAATCATAGCTGACTATCAGTCTGTGAACCCTAAACTGAACTGGAGAAAAATGACTTTCCTAAACACCACTTCCCATGCTTTCTGTCCCTGACTCTGCTGACAGTGGCAGCAAAAGTCAAAGTAAGTTCATCATTCTATGTGTATAGAAGCCATCAATGGATTGTGGGTTCTGGGTTCTGCATTGTGTCCTCTGCTACACTTCACTTACAGATGATCACAGGCACAGGTAGGAAGTCTGGAGCCACAGGGCTCTTCTTGGATAACCTGAGTCGATCTCTTCCTCAGCACCCACTCTTTATGGCAGAGTGACTCCAGGCAAAAGCTTGGCTTTGGGAACCGAGATCTGAGTGGTTTGTGCAACTTGGACCAGCTCTTGGGGTATGTATGTGCCAGCTCTTCTGTCTGTCAGTGCTGCCCTGCTAAATGTACTCCTCAGTAGTCATGTCATGAGGTTTAGCTGAGAGGGCACAGAGAGCAGGCTTTGTAGAAGGCTGTTACCGCTCAGAAAATGAAGCCCCAAGTGTGGCATCTGGATATGCCGAGGCCGTTGGACTGAACACCAAGGTGTCTTGGACCATCTCCCAACCCTGTTTTGTTTTCCTTTTACCATTGAATGCAGAGAGAGGCTTTCTCTGAAACTTCCCTATCCACTGGGAGCAAAGACCCACCAAAGGAAACATACCTGTCTTCTGTTGTTTCCCTGACGATTCATCTACCAAAAAAGAACAAGCTCCCAGCTTAGAAGAGATTGAAAGTCCAACATTGTGACCAGTATGGAGGCAAGCTGTCTCAGGCATCTACCTGGCCTTCTGGCCCATCCATCTCCTCTCTATTTTACTTTCCCTATAAAGACATCCATATGATTCTTCCCGTATGACTAAATGATTCCATTTATGGGGCATGTGGTGGGGTGTTCTGTTCAGCTCTACAATGAGTAGGACACAGAAGTCTTTGAAACAGCAATCAGTCAGTCATTCAGTCAACCTGGGCCTATGTGATCCAACTATGTTGCTGGGGATAAAGGAATTAACAATAAACAGAAAAAATAATATCATGTATGTTAACAACACATACAAACAAATCATCCTTTGGTGGAACTTAAAAGTAATACTTGACATTTCAACCATGTTCCTTAGGGGTTCCTACTGCTAAGCCACTGGGTCTCAGTGCCCCCGAATGAGAAGCTCTGAGCTGGAAGGTTGGTCTCAGCAATGGTGTACTGGGAATCCGATGGGATCTTTACGAGGTGGGGTGCAACCATCCAAAGGGTACACAAGGACCGACCTATGGCTCCGGCTGCATATGTGGCAGAGGATGGCCTTGTTGGGCACCAGAGGGAGGAGAAGCCCTTAGTCCTGCCAAGGCTGGACCCCCCAGTGTAGAGGGATGTCAGGGTAGGGAAGCAGGAAGGGGTGGGTGGTTGGATGGGGGAAATGGGATAACATTTGAAATGTAAAAAAAAAATCCCCCCCCCCAAAAAAAAGAGGTGGGTTGCAGTCCTCTGAATCTGGGACTTGATCTCCTTACTCTTTCATGGTTTTACCTCATGCCACTGTCATGACTTACTGCCCCGCCTTTCCTCAAGAGTATAATCATACCCTGAAAGCTGTACAGCTGTGAGCCCACACAAACCTTTCATCTTTATAAACTCATTGTCTCAGTAATTTGTTACAGTATTGGAAAGCTGGCCAACACAACCAGCACCCAGAATACACAGGGAGTGACTTCCTCTTCTCTGTAAACTTTCTCATTTCGCCCTTGCTGCGACCCAGTGCTGTGATGCTGGTCAACACCCACAGAAGCTAAGGACACTAGGCATGAACTAGGGTGACTTGCCTGCAGTTATGAGACCAGGAGGGGCAGAGCAGAGGCTTCTGTCCATCCCTCAGGGACGGGTCTTTCTGAGCTCTTCGTAAGGCTCCAGGACATTCTCTTCACCATCCTCCCTGGCCAACGTCACCCTCTTGACTACAAAGAGTTTCTCTGTTCCACAGGTAGCTATGTTTACTCCCAACTAGCCAGCCAGTAGATTCATTCGCCAAGGCAAAGGGAGGGTGAAGTCATACTCCATTACATTTTTCTAATATTTTGTCTCTTTTGTATATGGAATGCACACACAATACAGGGTTCTGAACACAGAGGTGTGCAGGACCTGTGGTAGCCATTAGGCCTCCTTCCAGCGCAGCCTGCTGTTGTTCTAGACTAGGCGTAGGATCCATAATATGGAAGGACACCGTTTTGCAACCTCAATTTGTTTTTGATGAACAACACTGGAGATAAGCCTGTATTAGCACACACGAACTTTCATTAATATTACAAGAGTGTTCTGCAATTTAATCCATCCAAAATGGATGCACATGTAACATATTTATTCACCCATCATTTTCTGTTATGTCTAATTTTTATATCTTCGAAATTGTTTTCTTTACTTTCAATTTTAAAAATAAACATTATTATACAAAATCTTTCATCTAAGTAAAAACATTACAGGCCAGGCTCTGCTCTGCCTGAAATGCATGAGATTCACACTGAGTTGATTTGTTTCCATTCTCATCAATGTTGCAGAAACATTTCATTTTGCTAATTTGTAAAAGAGTCACATTTTAGGGCTCTCTCTTTTTTTTTTTTTTTTTTGGTTCTTTTTTTTTCGGAGCTGGGGATCGAACCCAGGGCCTTGCGCTTCCTAGGCAAGCGCTCTAACCACTGAGCTAAATCCCCAACCCTTAAGGCTCTCTTATTCTCGGATTTAGGACCTCTTCATGACTGTCATGACTGCACAGCGCCTGCTTCACTGGTGAACCTGTCTGCCATCCTCTCCTTCTCCAAGTCAGCAGGGGGAAGGGTTCTTTATCTGCGAGGAGTGCTGACCCTTGCCCTTCAGTGTCAGCTGCCTCTACTTCCCTCTGGAATCTTGGTCTCTGCCGCCAGAGCTGTATCTGATTTGTAAATGCTTCTGATCTCCTCAGCTTTTTCACGGTGTACCCTCTGGTTTTATTCTACACTTGGAAAAATCTCTACCTAGAGCATTTATTTTAGTGTCTATAGTAGTTTAGATTCAATATTCTTGTTCTAGTTGGTTATACACTTGACAAAACACTTCTTTAAATAAATAAAAATAAAAAAAAATCAATCCTTGCACAACTGATGGGAAATGCCAACTTCATTCCATGGTGTGTGGATCTATTACACTATCTGCTTCTGTACTTCCTGTCATCCCATCTGAGGACCACACAGGGTGCTGCAGACCTCTTGCCTGATGGTTTTTGTGTGATATATTTTACCATCTGGTAAGGCTGGTTCCCTATATTATGTCCCTTTCAGTCTTCCTGCTGGTTTTGTTTGTTTGTTTGTTTGTTTGTTTGTTTTGGTTGGTTGGCGTTTTTTGTTGTTGTTGAAGGGGGGGCAGGACTTAAAACCACCAGTTGATGCTTTTCTTACAGTCGTGCTGTTGATATGAAATGGGAGTGTCCCTGTACCTTCCAGAAGCCTGTGCTTGCCATCCACGAACACTGGACTTTCTTAGTTGGTTCTCCTTGGGTGAACATCTATCATTTTACTGTATTTCCCCCTCGTATGTTACTCTTGAGATTAAGAATATATTCCTTTATGTCACTGAGATTAGGAACATATTCCTTTATGTCACATGCTATCATTTGAGGACAGAGACGCTAAGCACCAGCCATAATTTTATGCAAAATTACTTTTTGCTTGGGTTTTGGCTACAGATCCGATTCTTGAAATGTAGCAACTATAGCCATCCCGTTTTAATTCCAGCCAGGAAGTATTCCCCTGGGAAAACATGTAACCGTGAAAACGGAGTTTTGTTTTTTGTGGATCGTTCGGAGTTTTGTCCCTGGTTAGCCCTCTCTGGTGGTCCATGGCTAGGCTGATGTTACAGTGTATATCAAGCGAAGTGCACTACACTTACCTCCTAAGTTCATGCCAGCTTGAAGGCATTTCTGGAGCCTGCAGGCAGGACAGTTCTTTCGCCGAATCTTATCAATAATGCAGTCATTTCTTCCAGCACACAGATAGTTGTGTTGCCCTGATTTAATAACAATAAAAATATTGTTAAAAAAACAACAAATTACCAGACTAGAATAAAACACTGACAAGTATGATCAGAATAGGATCCTTCCCTCTCCTGCTTAGATATTTCTTTTACACAGTAGAGGCAAACAGGGTTTATGGATGAAATGGGTAAGGGGTTGGCAACCTAAAACCAGTTAGACTCTAGCTTACTTACGAGAACACTGTATCTATGTCAAACATATTCTTAAAAAGGGAGAGGAGCCACTATTTGATTTTGTTAATAGCTGCACGTGGCGGGCAGTTTTTTCAACTGTTATGACTGCACCAATCCAAACAAAGGCCAGATTGCAGCTTTAAGTTGCAAAGCTGGCTCACCAATGACATATAATTTTACCACAAAGGCTTTCAACGGCAATGTTGGTCTTCCATTCTCCCAGCCGACCTGGAATAACACAATCAAATGTCTGACACAGCACAGTCTTATAGAGTGGCACCTACCGGCAGAATGTGGAATTGCAGCCCAGCTCTACTCATTTAATTAATTAATTAATTAATTAATTAATTTTTTTTTACCAACTATCCAGGAGGTACCCAGAGACTTCTTGAAGCAATGGAAGTCTTATAAGGAGCCAGGCTGACAAAATTCTCTACTTGTGCTACCTCTCACTCGACCAGGGGGAGAAGAAACAACAGACAAGGCTGTCAGATATAAGGGATGGCACTGAAACAGTTGTGCTGAGGTGAAAGTGGGAAGAGCAGGTTTCCCCTGTGGATAGACCATACCAGGAAGCCATTGCAGCAAAGGTGAATTTAAATAAAAATATAAAGATCCTTCAGTGTACCTGTGGGGCCACTCTGGCACAGGAAACAGTAAACACTGTAGAAAATGGGTATCAGTACTGGGTGGGTTTCAGGAGGAATGTGGGCACAAGAGGGAGGGAGGAAGGGACAGTAAAAGGAAAATAAAGGCCCAGGGCTAACAGGAGCCTTAGAGCCTACGGTAAGGCTTTGGATGTTATTTTGGGTAATAGGAGAAGGCGCTGGACTTGAGAGCTTGAAGTCAGACCACTCTAGCTGCTGGATAGAAAACTGACTTCAGTGCATTAAGGACAAAAGCTAGGGATCTGCACTGCTAGGGTCAGTGTGATGGGATGAAAGGTCAGATCCTAGAGCAATTCTGAAGAAAGATATGCTAAGAGTTTTGGTGAGTTGAAGATCCTCGGCTAACCAACTAGAACAGTGAACTGCCTTTAATTACAATAGGATGGTACAAGCTTGTGGCTTGTCAGGAGTGACTCTAGCATCTGGCATGGCAAGTCAGATTTCTTCAAGAAAGGGTGTTGGCAGTTAGTCATCCAGGCATGGCATGAGGAATGGGTAATCAGTGCGGGCTGCTTTCGTAAGTTATGAGACAGGGTGGGATCTTATGGTAGGTAAGCACAGACTGCAGAGAGGGCGTCTGAAGGTGACTCCTAAACATGAGTAGCTAGCAAATGTTCTCACTGAACCCTGTAATGGTGAACAGGTGAGGGTACAGTCCTTCCCTCAGAACACCACTATTATGTCCCCTTGATTGGTAATTTCCAATTATAATATATAATGTATATATAAAACATATGTATACATAATATATAAGTATATATATAAGTATAATAAATGTCCAGCAAAAATAACACAGATCTCTTAATATAGTACATCACATAAAATAATTTAACTTAACAATCTTAATAACAATAAATCTTAATAACCATAAATCTTAATAACAACAATAAAATAATAGTAATAGAATAGGAAAATCTTACAAAACGAGAAGTTAAATCCTACCATCATAATAACCTAAGAGCTATTTTATTTTTAGACTGGAGGTTTTTAATGAACATAGGTAGTATACCAAGTCTAGGCTTTGTGCAGTAACAAAGGATTAATATAATAAAGTGGTTTCTTCTTTTAAAACAAAAGCCGCAAACCTCTACTCTCTACTATCTATGGAAGCCTTAGGACAAGCCTACCATGCAGGCTAGGCAGTTGTTACTTTGTGTTTTCTAAAGGAAACGCAAACTGGAGCTGGTAATGTAGGGAAACAGAATTGGAAACACAGTTCAGAGAGCCTGGTAGTATTGGTCTTCCTCAAGGCCGGAGCAGTTGGCAATACAGTTTGCTGGTGGTCTAACAGCACGTGCTCTTTGGAATGTTTTTGAGTAAAGCACACTCACTTTCCTGGGAAGAACCTCCACTGGTAGCTGGCATTCTGTGCTTTTTCCATCGGATGCTACCCAATGCCCAGCTGCAGGCTGCACTCTAACTAATTCACAATGAACTAAGTCAACTTTAAACTTTAAAGACATAATGAAATGTAATTTTAATTTACCAAAGATTTATGGGGGCCACCTATGTGCAAAGACCACAAGACTGGTCTCTTGGGGTGTCAATTTCTTTTCATTTCTATAGATTGATAATAAGTGCAAGGAAGCCTCATCGGTATATAAGAGCGAGCAAGAAATGGTCTCTATATCACATGCACATGGGGGATTTTCTCCGTTGCTTTTAGAATAAGTGGTTTTCAAAGGCTGGGATGAATGTATGATCAACATCCTTTAAAGATACAAAAGCCTCTAACAACTGCAGAATGTTTTCCTTCTCAGGCTGTTTCCTCTGCCACAGAGCACAGGGGAATTTCAGGAGACTATTGTTGACATCTTTTGATAGATTCCAGACAATTCTTTTATACACTTTTTAGTTGTATAAACATTAAAGATTTATAAAATCTAATTACAATTTTTTAAAATGTGTATGAGTTTTGCCTGCATGTCTGTCTGTGCACCGCCTGCATACATGGGACCTGAGGAGTCCGGAAAGGGTACTGGTTCCTCTCTAACTGAAATTACAATTGTTTGTGAACCATCATGTGGGAGTTAGGAATCTAACCTTGGCCCTTTGGAGAATCAGCCAGTGCTCTTAACCACTGAGTTGTCTCTTTAGTCCCTGCATTAAATATCTGAGGTGTACTTATACAAATGGGATTTGTGTCTTATCCCTTAGTCCCTGTTACATCCACAAGAACAGAGATACACACACACACACACACACACACACACACACACACAGAGAGAGAGAGAGAGAGAGAGAGAGAGAGAGAGAGAGAGAGAGAAAGGGGGAGAGAGAGAGAGAGAGAACATGGATATCTGAAATACTGTTCTTTTCCTTTTTAAAGCCTGTGCTCTCCTTGTGTTAAGATAGCAAGCTCAGAAGAAGTCACTTCTTAGGCTATGTGGGATAAATAACTTAATATAGAAATATTAACATAGGTAGACAATCAGAATCCTGACTAGGGAGCAGAGGCCAAGAATGACAGCTAAGGGACTCATTCAGCAGGTCCTGGCGTGTTACTGCAGATTTCTGCTTACAGAATGTCAGGTGCAGAGCCGTGCTGCAGAAAGGTTAACCTTAAGGTTATGGGACAGGTTAGGAGAGGGAAAGTAGGGGCCACTGTTACAGGTTTCTATAGAAGTCATAGATGCCTATTTGGAAAATAGTAGCTGTATAGTAGTCAGCATGTAGAGGCATAGGAATAATTTTGGGTTAAAATGGAAGTCAAACAGCTAAGGAAAAAAGAAGCTCAATTTCTCACTGAGTTATGTATCAGTTGTGAGGACAGTTCTACATCCAAGCAACAACATGCCAACTTCCAGGAGATAAGTTTTCTGCAGATACTTAGGAACTTGCCAACAAAGGGTGGGGTGAGAATTTAAAGGTGCCTAGGAGTGACCAAATGCAGGAAGACATTGGAGGGAAATGACTACCAAAAAGAACCCTCTGGGCAAGGTTTTGTGGTTGGCCAGCCTCACCCCGCCCCCCAGTCTTGTGACTCTTAGTAGAATATGTTTAGAAACAAACAAAGCAAAAAACAAAACAAAACCAAAACACGACAAAACCAAACCAGGCTTTGGATCTGCTGTAAAAGATGGGGATGGAAGGTGAAAGAGCTGGAGAGGAGGGGTACGGGAGGTGGGCGAGAGGCTCCAGAGTGCACACAAGACAAGTGTGGGGGAAGGCTGGATTGATGAGCAGGTGTCTTGGAGGTGTCCCCAGGGGAACAGAGCTGGAATGCCACAAAGTTAAGAAGATGCCAAGATTTCTGACTTTCCTTTGAGATTCCAAAGGTTCATGACCTATGAGGGAATACTGTACCCCACGATTAGGGCAAAATAGATTTCCCAAAAGCAAAAGACAAAAAAAAAAAAAGCTCTCAAAGTTCAAGGTGATCTGCCATTGATTTAATTCACTAGTAGACTAGAATTCATCATCTCTCAGAGAAATGTAGCAAAACCCAGAATCAGAATAACCAGACTGCAATAACATTGGATACAATCAAATAGAAAAATATGAGCCAAAGTCGATAGAAAAAAAATCAGTAGAAAGCACTTCACACATAACCTAAGGGCTAGAATTAGAAACACCCGAGAGTTATTGTATATTAAAAAAAGACTACAAGGATTAAAAGAATGAGAGCTATCAACGTTAGTAATATCTAAACTAAGAAATCAGTTATGAAAAAAATGTAGCACCAAATGTTCAGCCAAGATTTAATATTTTATTAAATAAAGCACATCCAGATTTTGCTCTTGTCTTAAAAAATGGTGAAATTCTATGTATATCAAAGAATTGTAAAATAAATTAAAATAAAATTCAATATGGTTTATCACTAGTTAAAAAAAAAAGAAAGAAACGAGAGCTAGCGATGTAGAGCCGTAAGTAAGGCAGACAGGTAAGCAGGCAAAACAGAGAGACATTTGGAAGCTGAAATGTGTAGTGTTTAAGAGTTAGTGTTTAGAATTATCAGGATACTGGATGTTCAACAAAAATGTAACAATGGAATAAGGTGAATATAACCAGAAGTTGCTAAAACTGAAACACAGGACAAAAATTATTTAAAAATAAATGAGGGGAACATCAGTAATATGTGAGATAGCACAAATTATTTAGCATGGTTAACTACAGTCCCAGAACAAGAGAAAGGATAGAGCAGAGACATATATGTGAAGAGGTTCTAACCTAATTTTCTAATGCCAAAAGATAAATAGAAACAAAATAACTGAAGCATGACACAGCCAAATGTCTGAGATACAAATATAAAGATGAAATTCCCAAACGCATCTTTATATGGTAGGGAAACTATATCACACAAGGGGAGCAAGACTGATTAATAACTGGTTTTGATCAAAAAAATTGAGGCCAGACCTCCTGATAATTGACAGTTGCTGGAGGGAGGTGGGGGAGGGAGGGAGGGGGGAAGGGGAAAGAGAGGAAGAGAGAGAGAGAAGGAGGGGAGAGAGAGAGAGAGAGAGAGAGAGAGAGAGAGAGAGAGAGAGAGAGAGAGAGTTAGTTTTCTTTAGGTGTACCCAGCATGAACTAGGTTAAGTAATGAGGACATAAAGTTGAATTGTATTGATTGGGGAGGGTAGATCTGGAAGGAGTTGGAGGAGGGGGTGAATATAATCGAACTACAATGTATGAAATTCTCAAAAATTAATAAAAATATGGATTAAAAACAATTGAGGCCAGAAAGACACTGTATTGTATCTTTAAAGACTCTCAATTTTGAATTTTAAAATTAGTTTCCTCCACATCAAGGAGAAGTGAAAATTTCCCCCCTTGAATAAACAAGAGTAAGGCAATTTGTCCCTGGCAAGACTGCACCGTAAGAAATAAAAAACAGAGTTCTTCATGTTTAGGAAAACTAATGCCCATTGCAAATTTGGGCATACAGAAAAAGTAAGAATTGAAAATAGTAAATACATGGGAAATTTTATAGGAAAAAAAACACATTATGAGACCTTCAAAATACACATATACAAAATTACCTATCAATATAGCACTAAGAATGGGATAGGATATTTAGAAAATTCCACTGCTGTAAGTTTTGGATGTTATATTTGAAATGCTATAGATGAATTCTCAGTAATCTATGGTAAAATATATATCTTTTATATAAGCTTTAGCAATGGCTCTTAAGCTATGGTGTCTACTTTATAAACATCCCCTAAGCAGTCATCAGGGATTTATGTTCACTGTCCCCTTTCCAAAGCTCTGAGATGGAGAACTGAACTCTGTGTTTCCTGGAGCCAAGAATCTGACGCACACTGAGAAACAAATCCATACAACAACACTACAATAACAAATTTAGTTTATGAGACAGTGCAGAGGTATAAAGGAGAATACTAAAACAACCAATTCAAAGAACAATTAAAGGAAAAATAGGGGAACAATTAACAACATGGGAAACAAACAAACAAACAAAAAAAAGAGGCAAAATATAAACCCAAGCATAAATTCCATTAAACATAAATGGTCTAAAGTTCAAGATGATGGACTAGTTTTAAAAGTAAGATGCAGTGTGTGCTAAGGTGTATTTTAAACATAAAAACATGGGCAGATTACAAATGTGGAAAAATACAATACCAACAGTAAGCATAAAAACAGCTGATGTAACTACATTGATATCAGACAAGGAAGACTTTAAAACTTTAAAAGAGTATTGCTAGAGATATAGAATATAATTTTATACTGATCTAACTGGAATTATAACAACCCCCAATACACAACACACAGACACACAGACACACACACACACACACACACACACACACACACACACACAAACACACACATTCAAATAAAAACTGAAAGCAAAAGATATACACATAACTGGAAAAATAGAAAACTATCAGTAACCAGGAAAGCAGCTACCATCTAGAAAGTCAGGGAGGGTACATAGGATTTGAACACCATTATTACACACTTTCACCTATCCCCATTTTGGTCACCCAACTGCACAATATACATTTGTTTCAAGCACATGTAGGTAAACCTGAAGTAGAAAAAGGCTGAAGTTATGTAGATAATATAAAGATAATATAAAGCCATTTATAAATGAAACACATGCAAAAAGTAAGAGGACCATGTCATTTGAAAATGAGGCAACACATTTATAAGTAATTTATGTGTGGAAGAAGAAATCATACTGTAAACAACTGATTGTTCTAAATTCAGTGACAATGGAAACATAATATAAACTTGTGGGCCCAACTAAAGCAGCACTCAGCAAGAGTATTTTTAGGTTTATATACTTATATTAGAAAGGTATAAAATTGAAGATCTAAGAGTCTACCTTTAGAGACTATAAGAGAAACTAAACCTCACATAAATAATTCATGAAATAATCAAGGAAGAAAGAGACAAGCAACTTCGTGTAGGGAAACATGTTAGGCCACTTCAGGCAGCTGGAAATGGGCTCATTTTTTTCTTACTCCAGACCATGTGAGAGTATACATATGTCTCAGAAAATCTAGCTCAGGACTCTCAGGTCCAGTGCAGTGATCCTGTCCCACCACAAGAGGGGCCAGAAACTGGGAGTAAAGAGCAGGAAACATGTGGGTGGGTGGGTGATGGGTGGAGTAGAGGTCAGTAGACATGAAGAGGGGAAGGCAGAAGTTCTAGTGGAAGCCCTAAACACTTCAGCTTTCTGATTTTTTTTTTCTTGCCAAATTGATTTTAATGAAGTCAAGAGCTATTTACACAGTAAGCTTTTTAAAAAAAACTGTTAATATGAGTAACCGGTATGTAAAATTCACTTGTTCTTTGAGGGAGATCTAAAGATCAGTGCCGTTATTTCAATAAATAATGTAATTCGTGATTCCCAACTAAGTTTAAAATCCTACCACCCGTTCTATCAGTACCAATACGCCAAAGAATACCTATAATTACAAGATAGTTTACAACTTTATAGGGGAATGCAAATGCCCTGTAGATTTCTAGTAGATGCTAATAAGTTCTCATAAAATGAGGAAATTCTGTTTCTCATAACATAGAGTAGAACACATTTTAAAAAGCACATATTTCTACAATGTGGAGGGAAAAATCGTTTCATATATTTATGATTTGACTACTCCAAAATGTTCCCTTAAAAACTTTTGTACAAAATGTATAGTGTAGGGTTGGGGATTTAGCTCAGCGGTAGAGCGCAAGGCCCTGGGTTTGGTCCCCAGCTCCGAAAAAAAGAAAAGGAAAAAAATGTATAGTGTAGCACTCTGAAAAAATGGTTCATAGGCTAATGAAGAAACTAGAGATGTACAAAGAGCACACTGCTTGGAAACTGATGCACAGATGTTGGAAGAATTAATCAGTGTACGAATAGCACATTGTTAGGTTAATATATGCACACAGCACGTGTAACTCGTTGTGGATCTGGTCTAATGCTACTTATATTAGGTTAATTGGGTCCCCCAAATTGCACAACAATTTGAATGTCCGCAATAAGACCCTGAGGGTCTCTGTCACCAGTTGGTTTTGATTGGTAAATAAAGTTGCCGGCGGCTAGGCTGGGAAGGGGACAGAGGTGGGACTTTTAGGATTCCTGGGCAAGGAATGGAGGGAGGAGGAAGGAATGAACCGCCATGCTGGAAGAGGAGCAGCTGCCATGTCTGAAAAACGCAGGGCAGCGAGACAGCCAACACGTAAGAACCCAGCAGCAGCCCAAGGGCCCCCCCGATGGTGTCTAGGGCAGCAAAGACGGACTGTGGATTTTAGCAAGTAATAACTCAGGAGTGTTGGTGGGAGGTGTTAGCCACATGGAGCTTAAGAAGTGACCCGTCCATTGAGCTGTCAAAGGCATATTAAATATAAGGTGGCATATGTGTGTCCTTCATTTGAGAACCCAGAACATTGTGGCAAGTAGCCTGGAATGCACTGCCACCCCTGGGACGATCTGATAGCGACATCTGGGTTCAGCAACTGTAACTTGCAGGTTAATGCAGTACACCATGCAGACACAGACTCGTAGTAAAGAAGGCTCACCCAAGATTCCTAAGTAACTAACTTACAAATGATACCCAGAAATGAAGCTGGTTTGGCTCCATTTCCAGTGTTCTACGGAACTCCCCTCCACACTATAACCAACAATGAAATGAGCTCTAAAGGAAGTACGGAGGCCCAACCTAGCCTTTGGTGGGTAGAAACGTAAAGATCAGAAATCCAAGCCCCATCTCTCTCCTCTATATGGCAAGTCTGAGATGAGCCTAGGCAATATGAAACTCTGCCTAAGGAAGGAAGGAAAGGAAGAAGGGGGGAGGAAGGAAGGGTGAAAGAAAAGGAGGAAGGAAGGAGGGAGCAAGGGAGGAAGGAAGAAAATGAGTTTTGTGGATTTTCAATGAAGCCAGCGAGGCAGGAGTATCTTTCTGAGGCTGACTGGTAAGTGAAGCTGCTGATTTGGGCCCAACCTGCTTGGCCCCACTCCACGGTGAGGCTGGTCAGTCAGTGATGCCTGCAGTTGTAGTAGGTTTGGGAGGAGAGGCAGGCAGTCTAGGTTCCGGAAGGCTTCCAAAGTGATGGCCAGTGTGGGTGGAGCACTCTGATGCTGGGATCCGGAAGCATGGGCAATGCAAATTCAAAAATTGACCGGAAACTCAGAACTTGAGTGCTCAGAAAAGAAACCAAAGGAAATCAACCAAGCTGACTTTAAGAAAAAAAACCAACAAACAAAATACAAGCTATTATTTCTTTTGCATTGTTTCAAATTGTAAAATTGTTTTGTTTGTTTTTAATTGTAGGATAATTTAGGAAGTGCTTAAAAGTAAACATTGTTTCAAAAATTATAGAAAGCAACAAAAGTTATCTTTGGTCTCTCTCTCTCAATAAAAAAAAAAAAAAAAAAGACCAACTTTGAGCTATTCTTGACCCGGTGCCAAATGAGAGAGAGAAAATAAAAATATTGAGGGCTGTAGGGTCTTAGAGCAACATAAGGACAGGGCAGGCAGATGGTAGGCTGTGGGAGGAGAGCGGGAAGGGACTGGCTTTGCATTCAAAGCCTGTGGGCTTAGAGGTTGACTCAGCCTCAGGGGAATGGAAACCCTCAGTCAGAATGCTTCATGTTTCAGAGTCTCGGTCTCCTAAACCATAAAATGGAAACATCAATGCCAAACAGGTAAGTGGCAGTATGGGGGTCAAACAAAAAGGCATTAACAATCCTGCCTGCACTGGCTTCTGTGTCACACATGTATTGGTACTTGGCAGAGAGGGGAGAACCTATGTTTCACTGTTCTGACCTGTGGACATCTGAACGATTCATAGCCTAACACTCCTTGAAAAAAGCAAGCCTAAGATGAACACCAGTCTGGCGTGCAGGCCCACACTGGCTCCCAGGGGCAAGGATCAAGCCAGAAACTAGAAGAACCCCACCTGAGATTGTGGGCCCCAGACAGATGGCTCTCATGTCAGGCCCAGACAGGAAGGGCACCATGCAGAGTGGGGTTGGGGCAGACCATGCCCAAGATAACCCCTGTCTGGCATCATGATGTACAGATAGATGGTTATAGCACTCCTGTGATTACCCAAGACACTCAGAGACCCCAGTCACCACTAAGAGCAGTAAGTAAGTGGTGGAGAAATGGAAAAGAAAGAGAACAGAAGGATATATGCACAATAAAGAGAGGCAGAACTGGAGATTCCAGGGTAGTAAGGAATGGCCTGATGTGAGTAGCTGGTGATGACCTGGGACCATGGTGTGGTCTTGGCCTGTGCCGCCACTGGGGGGGTCCATGTCTGGATCTACAGCCCTGCAGCAACAAGGGTCTGTTACCACCAAAAGTCAGATGGACATTCTTGGTCTGGGCTGCTGCCTGGGGACATATTGATGCCTTAGGGCTGTGTAGAACTGACTCCTAACCTGGGCATCATGTGACGAGCTGGTCCTGGGGGCATGAGAGCAGAAAGCTGACTCCACCCTAGCCAGCCGCAGTACTTGAGAGAGCCTCCTCCCCATTGCTGGAGTTGAGGTTGAGCTGGACGATATTATAGCATGGGAATGCTGGCCCTGCACCCTGCACCCTGCACCCGTGTGAAAGAGTGAGAGATACCCTCCTTCCCCTTTACTTCTCACCATCTGCAGCAGGTAGGAGAGTTGTTCCTGGGGTCATGAGAGCAGGAGAGCTGTCCCAGCCCCTCAATGCTGCAGCACTTAGGAGAGTGGACCCTGCACATTGTCTGGCTAGCACCGTAGAGCTGACCCTGAGATGTGAGGCAGCTCTGAGAGCAGGAGTGAGGGAGAGCTGCTCTGCCTATTGTCTGCTATGCGGTACTGTCTTCAAGGGAGAGATCTCTGTTTTCGATTTGGTTTATTGCTTATATTATGTTAATTGGATTCCCAAATTACAGGAGAATTCACATGCATGTGAGATGCTGTCAGTCCCTGCCCCCAGCAGGTTCTAATTGGTAAATAAAGTTGTCTGGGCAGGGAGACAGAGGTGGTTCCCTGTGCAGGGGACCAAGGAAAGGAAGAAGTTTTAGAATCACCAGGACAGGGAAGCAGGAAGGTGAGGCCTGAGCTGCAGGGGAGAAAGCATACAGCCATGTAAGAATGGGGAAGAGTGGCCTGGGAGGCCATTCCCCCAGTTGGGTCTCAGGTAGCAGAAATGAAATATAGATTTTAGTAAGTAATAATTCAGGAATATTGGAGGTGTTAGCAATGTGGAAGTTTGGAAGTGGCCTAGCCATCGAGCTGCTTAGGGCATATTAAAATTAAAGTTGCATGTGTGTCTTTCATTAGTGAATCCAAAATATTTGGGTGGGTAGCAAGAATCTCGAGCACATGCTGGGGGGTTAGAGCAGACTAATTATTGCCTCTTCAGATCCCCTCCCCTTCCTTTTGCCCTTGCCACTAGTGGCAGGTGGCAGTTGGTCCTGCTTCTCACCTGCTTCAGGCACCTAGGATAGCAGGCCCTGCACTCTGCCTGGGGAGCATGGTAGAGCTGGACAGGTGTTGGGTGTGTAGGGGTTTGCATATTGCTCGTGAGCCAGCCCTGGGGGTATGAGAGTGGGAGGGCCAGTGGTTTTGAATTGTCTCACCCCAACATCTACCCCATTTAGGAATGGCTGCAGTTTATGAAGGTGTCAATCTTACAGATCCAAAACTACAGGATCTCCATGACACAGGGCAGCAACAGAATATCTGAGAGGAGTCTCAGTGAGGACTCAGTATTAATAATGATGTAGAAGCCAGAGGCCCTGAACCAGACCAATGACTCATTGAGATGAAATTTTGCAAGTGAAGAAGTGTGGACAAAAGGATGTACTGTGGGCACACTGTGACACACTATAGCTCCCACAACTAGAAATTTTTTTACTCTGTTGGAGAGGTGGTTGTAAGGGTGGAAAACAGGCACAAGTGGAGTGGCGGGATAAGTGGGATTGGGGTGATTGCTGTCAAATTCACAAAGAACCAATAAAAAGAACAATTAAAAAAGTGCATCAACAGGAAGTGTAAAATCTGGCCTATAGTAAAGACACACACACACACACACAAACACATACACAAACACATACAAACACACACACACACAAACACATACACAAAAACATACACACACGCAAACACATACACAAACACATACAAACACACACACACCACAACACACACACACAAACACATACACAAACACATACAAACACACACACACACAAACACATACACAAAAACATACACACACACAAACACATACACAAACACATACAAACACACACACACACAAACACATACACAAAAACATACACACACACAAACACATACACAAACACATACAAACACACACACACCACAACACACACACAAACACATACACAAACACATACAAACACATACACACACACAAACACACACACACAAACACACACAAACACACACACATACACACACACACAAACACATACGAACACACACACACACACATACACAAACACACACACACAAACACATACGAACACACACACACACACACACACACACACACACAAAAAGATTAAAAAGTGCTGGTGTTACCAGTCATCCTGGGTTTAGTTTACTTTTTTTCTTTTTTTTTAAAAAAAAAGGTAAAGTGAGAAAATTCAAATAACTGTCAGCTCTTAATTAAATATAAGTGAGCAGAATACATCTCCAGCCATGATTCTACTCCATTCAATAAACATGTGTGTGTGTGTGTGTGTGTGTGTGTGTATTCATATGCATGTATATGTGTGAATACATGCGCATGCCCTAGGAGTCTAACCCAGGGGCCTCACGCCATCCAGTCAAGTACTCTACCTGTGAGCCATACCGCAGCCCAAAGATTTTCAAGGCAAGGTTGAAGAACTCACAAAGTAGCCCATTCATTGCCTCCAAGACTTTACATTATAGAGGTTCAGGGAGCTTCGGGAAGTTGGAATAAGACATATGGTATTGATGTGATGTTACTTTAAGATATGGCTATACAAGGGGAAGGGGAAGAAGACTTTATGAAGAGAGGACCAGTCAGGAATGGGGTAGGGTACAGGGCGAATATTAGTAATAGATATATGAAAACGTCGAAAGAAAGGAACCATCTCAGTCAAGCCCTAGAGAATGTTTAGAATTTGAAACATCGAGAGGACAGATGTACAGTGACTCAAACAAAGAATTTGCTCCAAGAGAGGCAGGGGCATAGCTAATGTGTGGAGGCAGAGTCAGGCCGACAAAGCTCTGGCAGACCCAGGCACTGAGCAGCAATCTGCAGGATGAGGTAACTGGAGGGTGATTAGGGCCTGCCAAAGCTCTGAGGACAACGCCCTGCCTCCCTGCCCCCTTCTTAGAACCATCAGGAATAAGGATCCCTCCGTACTCACGCACTCCTTTGACACAGGCACAAAACATGCACAGGTTGAAATCTCTCTACACATGAGTCCAAAATAAGCCTTTCTCTTCTGTACAAGTTTATCTTGGGTACTCTGACACAGGAATGGAAAGCTGACTGACATTCTCTCCTGGGTCTCACGCTCACTCGGGGAACTCTTTGCTTAATGTCTCCAATGTGTCCTCATCTGGTAGGAAACTCTCTTCAACCTTTCGAAGGCCCTTTGTGGTTCTTCTTTACAATTTTAAAACTACAGTTGGTTATTTGGGGAACCTTGAAATCGTCTTCCCTTTCGACACTATTTTCCGGCTTTGATGGGTAACAACACCCCATGACTCCTTCCCCTGAGATTTTCTTGGGTCCTGTCATCTCTCTCAGTGCCTTCTCCCCTGAGTTCAGGTTCTTTGGGGTCAACTTCTAAGTTACAGAGGTGTGAAGCTTTGATCTACACACTGACTTCAGAGAAATGATTTTGTCTTTCTATTTGCTAATTTGCTACACAAACCAGCACAGAGATCACATGACACAGAAGGGTTTAATGAATGGTGTTATTGCTACTGTCCCCACTCCAGCTATTAGCTTTTAAAATTACTTGTATTTTAAATTTACTTAAAATTTTTTTTCATATAATATATTTTGTTCATTTGATTTCCCTCTCCCAGATTTTCCCCTACCCCCATTCAAATTCATGGTTTTTTTTTTTCTCTCTCTCTCTCATGAAAAAGAAATTCAAGAAAGAAAAGAAAGAAAGAAAAAAGAAAGAAACCCTACCAAATAAACCGCAAAAGCACATAAAAATGAAGAATATTTGTCCTGAGTATGGGCAGCCCCAGAATATGTTGTAGGCCCAGAGTCATCTCTTTGAAGAAAATTGATGTCCCCTTTCCCAACAGATACCATTTGCAAATAGCTTCTCGGTGAGGACCTGGACTTTGTTTGCACTTCCCCTTCTCTGTCTGACTTGACCTTGGACAGGTCTTGTGTGTGACATCATACTTTCTGTCCATTCCTACATGCTGCTGTGTCCTCTCCAATCTTCATTTCAGATAGTAACTTCTAGTATTGTTTCTTACCAGGGCTGTGCTTGGAGTCAAACCATCTGTTTCTATGGCGTACTATTTCAACAGGAAGTGTTTCTTAAACTTAAAAACAACAACAATCACAACAACAACAGCAACAACAACAGCAACAACAGCCTAGCTGGCTGTGAGGCACATACCTTTAATCCCAGCACTTAAGATCTCTTTCAAAAGCAAATAAACAACTTGAAAATGTATGTTTTTTTCTTACAGACCTTGATACACTAAAAAACAAACAAACCAACACAAAAGGAGAGCTCCTGAGGTTGAAATGACTGTGGAGAGTGTGGTCTTCTGTTGGTGCCTGACTGGCTGAGGAGATCTTTAGTTCTAGACTCTAAGTGCTTGTTTTACATATCAAAGCAGACTTGGCCTCCAGGTTCTCCTAGCATCCCTCAGTCTCTACCTGGCATACCCTGTCCACAACCCTGAACTTTCCAACCCAGGGGTTGGGCTGCCCCCTCGTTCACCCCCCAGAGGCTCTTCCCTAGATAAACCAGACCTTTTGGTCCCCTCCCCCACAGCTCTCTCTGTAAGTGCTCCTTCTCTCTTTCTCTTCCCCCTCTCCTCTTTTCCTATGGCCACTTCCATGGCCCCAGTCCTTGGGACCAGTATTCTCAAGATCAGCTTTCCAATAAACCTTCATTTAATATGATCTAATCTGGCTTTTGAATTGGTTCATTTCACCAGTGGAGAAATAATTTATCCTGGAGTGCCAAAACCTGGGAGCCTAGCCTCTGGGCTGGAAAGTTCAGGGTTGGGGGCAGGGTATGCCATGCAGTGACTGAGGGATGCTGGGAGAACCTGGAGGCCCTGTGTATGTGCTGCTTGCTTTGTTCCTCAGTAAGCATGGCGTCTAAGGATGGTACACTTTAATAAGGAAGAACACTAATGTGCTCGGGGACGTTAGACATAAAATGCCGCAGGTCCTAGCAGCTCCAACACCAAGGTCAACGGGTTCTAAACCTTTCGGAATCTTTGTGGAAGGATTCATGGAGGGTCCTAGCAGCTCCAACACCAAGGTCAACGGGTTCTAAACCTTTCGGAATCTTTGTGGAAGGATTCATGGAGGGCTAGATCCCTTGAACAGACACTTAGTCAAACAGTGGCAGGTAAGTGACACTAGACAAAAGGTCCCGAATTGCGTGCATTTGTGTAGTTACACCTTATACATAGAACTCACTGCAGGAAAGGAAAGCACACTAAACAGTGAGGCTGGTTCTGCCACACGGAACTGCTGGGACCTCACCCTGAGCCCTGGAGACAGGAACAGTTGTGCCACACCCTTCAAGTTTCCTTCTTTCAGAAGGAAGTTGAAAGACGTTGAACCTCAGGCCCCTGTGCCTTTTGCTCATTCTGCTTTGATGAGGAGATCTGAGAAGAATATCTGGCCTGCTTGCCTCAGCCCATTTTCTTCCCTCGGAGGAGAAATTTCTGTCTATAGTATCTATAGTCTCCTGGTTTCTGGGGAAGCCTGCCCTCACCCAGTGGAGCCCAGCCTGAGCCCTGTTCCCAGGCTCAGATTGCAGATTCCTTTTGCACTCACCGCAAAGCCATATCCTTCAACTTCCCCCTTGAAAAAGGCTGATATTTTATCTTCCACAAGCCACTCCTTTGTTTTTCAATCTGCCCAGAGTCTGGGAGGGGAAATACAGTGCTATTTACGAGGTCTCTTAGAGATTAAGAGACTCCAACACCAGAATCCCTGGGAGAAGAGTTTTGCTGAGCCTAAGTCCTGCCCCAGGGTCCTAGCTTTCCAGTTCGCCATATGTGAAGCCCATTAAAGGCAGGGGCATCACAGACTGAGGCCACTGTGATAGTGCAAACATTAGGATAACAAACCTCTTCACAGCTGAGGCACATTTTGAACAGATCCTATTGTCATTTGGGTTGACAACAAGCTTGTCAAAAGTCTCCAGACACCGTGCTTTCCTTTTTCAGTTTTAATGTTTGCTGCGTCATGCGAATTAAGTAGAATTTTCTTTTTATAATTTAAAGCTACAAAGGGGATTCACTAAAAGATAGCAGTTCACAAGGTACTTTAATACTTAAGATATTCTTCAACTAAATAATCTTGCTTAATAATTGGTTATCTATCCAACGTCAGCAAGTCTGAGGGTTGGGCTGATGCTGCTCTTCATTAAAACTTGGGAATCAAGTGTGGAGGCATGGTCCCCAATGCATTTGGAATGCCTCTCCACTTAACCACCCTTGGGTCCTCTGGGATGAACTGACCTCGTGAGCAACATTTCTTGTTTTCAATACAAGAACTCACTTTCAACATCAGAAAGGCAATTTCACTAAGACCTTTTTTAAAATTAACTTTCTGCTTAAATCTCATGTTCATCTTTAAAAGTTCATTTGTTGTCTTGCTTGAGGGATTTTTTTCCCTCAGCTGACAATTGCCCAGCAACAGTAGCCCATGCTTGCAGTCACTATTTTGGGCTACATCACGTGTCACTTACATAACCTTGTTTAACTGCTATTGAACTGGTTCAAACAACTTGGGAAACAGATTAAGGCGGTCTCAGTCCCAGCAAAGCCCCGAACTGCAGATTCCGGTGTGCGATTTCCCATCCCCCACGCTGTCGCAGACTGTGGTGAGATGGTAAGAACTGGTTATTCATTCCTAGAGCCAACTAAAACACGGGATAATTAACTTCCTCTGCTCAGTTAAAACCAGTCTGGCCTGCCCACAATAAGCCACTGGACAGTGATCCCCTGCTGCTGAGTTTTATGAGTGAGCTCGGATTAGCGTGCTTTAAAACGCCAGGAGGGAAAGACACCAGCATAGGTTGTCACTGCCACCTTGAAATGGAATCTCAAAGTTATGCTTCAGGATCCTAACTTCAAACCGGAAGTCAGATTGGATTTATGGTTTGGGAGTTTGTTACCAAGAAGAGTAAGCATCGAATTCTGGCATGAACATCCTTCTTAGAGTGAAAGGTGTTAGTTTTTCACTAAAAATATATGCATTTCTCTCTCTCTCTCTCTCTCTCTCTCTCTCTCTCTCTCTCTCTCTCCCTCTCTCTCTTTCCCCTTCTCTCTCTGTGTGTGTGCATGTGTGTGTTTGCTAACTATGCTGACTTATATTTTAAACATTTTTATATAAAAGATAATAAGAGTAAATATATGGAGAAATCAAAATGCTGGAAGATTTTAACCTAAGGAAACACTTGTCATGACAAATAGTAGGCAAAGTGAATTCCTAACAAGGAAATGATGATGATGATGATATAGGTATAGTATATTTTTCCCCAAGAATATATTACATTCTATTCATATCCCATATTAAGACTTTTACATTTTTTTTTTTTTTTGGTTCTTTTTTTCGGAGCTGGGGACCGAACCCAGGGCCTTGCGCTTCCTAGGTAAGAGCTCTACCACTGAGCTAAATCCCCAGCCCCGGACTTTTACATTTTTGGGCTTTACTATACAACAACATCTGTCGTAGAGACAAACTATTAAATGCTTGGGGTACTGGGCAGATAACTAACATTTGTTAAATTCTCATGTGACAGCTGATTTATGAATGATTTAATTTAGTCCTTATCTTCAATTGCTGTAAGAGAGCCTATGAAGTCAGAGCAATTGTCTCCATTTCGCCAAATAAGACTCAGCCACGTAGCTGGTTTAGCTGGGATTCATGCTTGGAGCTCTATTATATACAGTATAGATTCTTCTTTGGATCCATTCATAGTAGAAATATTCTCAAGGGGCTGGAGAGATGGCTTAGCATTGACTGCTCTTCCAGAGGTCCTGAGTTCAATTCCCAGCAACCACATGGTGGCTCACAATAGGGATCGAATGCCCTCTTTCTGGTGAGTCTGAAGACAGCTGTAGTGTATTTATTTATATAAAAAATAAACAAATACCTCAAGATACTTAGACCTGAAGGGCATAACAGCACTAAAACAGAATCTGTAGCGGAAGGTGTGTTCAGGTTGCCTTCTGTATACGGACACACAAAGGCATCCTAGGTGCTGTGACGCTGAGAAGTCAGGTGCACCACAATTCTAGCGATGTAATATGAAGGCTGCCAAGCTTGAACACTGCCGAGCACACCAAGCTTTGCCTGATCTGAAAGGACTTCAATTCCTAGGTTTTGAAGAACACAGGAGCACAGCCCTGTAGAAATGGAAACCCCTTTGTGCTGGCTTCTCCACAGTTGGCTTTCAGACATTTCTTTTTGACCAGTCAGCTAACTCACTGTGATCTTGAAAGCAGAAAGGAGGGCATAGTGAGAGAAGGGACTCTGATTCAGCCACCTTGGTTTCAGACAATCTTTGAATGATTTTTTTTGTTTTGCAAATCCTCATTTGCCTTCTTGGGAATCACCAATGACCCCAGAGGAGGGCTGATATCGGCAACAAAAAGACAATTGTCTCATAGACACCCACCAGCATTTCAGTAAAACAAAATGAACAAACAAACAAACAAACAAACAAAAAAGTGAAAACAGTTGTCATGAAGTCCATGTATACACTAAATTGGACTGGTTTGGAGTAGATGAAGTATGAAATTCAAGAGGCCACATGGTGGAAAATATCTCCCTTCTTTCTGTTCCAACCTCCTGGTTCTACATCAAAGCAACCACTATTATCAATTTCATTGTACCCTACTAAGACTCCTTTTAAAAAGGCATATGCTTGTAAAACCACAATAAATATGTTTGGTTTGTGAAATGAGGCATTACTAATTTAGTATGTCTTCTTGTTCTACTAATCCAACAAACGATTGCTGGCTGTCTGGCTATCACATGCTAGTTCCTATGACCAGCTCTCAGTGGAGAGGTGTGGAAGATAGGGAACCTTGCCTGTCAGGCATCGGGAGGCAGGGCAGGATGGTGGCTGCTAAACAGATTACACCCTGGGCAAGAACAGCACCGCACTAAATGCTCTGGGGACATGGGGAGAAAGGAGCTATCTTTGCCACAGACGTCAGGAAGGGCCACAGAAAGAAAAGAACATTAGATTTGTACCTTGAAGGATGTTTTCTGGGTATAAAGGGAACCAGGAGTTTGCTAACAAGAGACACAATTTATTTTAAACCAAGTTATCATGTCATCATGAAGTTTGGGATGGGGAAGCTGAGAATCACAGAAACTGAGATACGTGTAAGGCCATGAGGACATGCTGTGCTGCAGGGTCTGGAGGCGAGCAATTGCCACACAGAAACCACACAGATCTACTTCTTGGGTTAAAAGTTCACTTTGACAATTGATTACCATATTCTCTGGGGCAATATTAGAGGGTCTAGTTGAAGTCATCAAAAGTAACTCACAATTAACTGATCTGTGTTACCCTGACTCTATAGTAGTGGCTCTAAACCTTCCTAAATCTTCCTAAACCCTTTAATATAGTTTTTCGTGTTGTGATGACCCTTAACCATAAAGTTATTTTTGTGTTACTTCTTAACTGTAATTTTGCTACTGTTATGAATCATAATATAAATATGTGTTTTCCTATGGTCTTAGGTGACCCCTATGAAAGGGTCCTTTGGGCCCTGATGGGGTCATGACCCACAGGCTGAGAACTACTGCTCTAAACCCATCTTCCTGTATCTAACAGGCCTTGATATTCACTTGTCATTCAAGGGACAAGAGACAAAGCTGTCCTGTACCATTTCTTTCTGGTCCTCTATGAAAATGTTCCTCCTTTGGCTAAATGTACCACTCTGTGGTGTTAACTTCATCTTGATCCTACTGTTCTCATGAACAGATGCTGTGGCTGCTGGAACTATGGCTGCCTCGGATCTGTCTCCTACCCAGCTTGCTGAAGTCAAGAGCAGAAATCTTCTGATTTCATTTCTTAACATGCCAACTATTCCCAATACAAACATGGGCGTTTGTACCCACATCTGTGTGAATCCAAAACCTTGTACCTATCAAGATATACAGAAGGTATACTCGGCACGCACTGGAACCTTCAGTATGCTTATACTGACATTTGAAGTTGGCAAACTGATGAGACGACGTGCCTCTCCAATACTTTAACAAAGACCCAATATTCAAGGAACAAGGGTTTACTTTTCTCATAGTTTAAAGGGTTTCAGTCCATGGCCACATGGACTGCAGCTTTGGCTTGTGGGGGTGGCACAGGGCATTGTGGTAGGAAGACAAGGTGAACAACTCACATCAGAGTAGCCAGAAACCAGAGACACAGAAGGAGCTGGGACTTCAAAATTCCTCTCAGGAGTCGTGCCTCTGATTTCTGCCATCTCCCAACAGCACTGTAAGCTGAGGACCAAGCTTTTATTAACATATGGGCCCCAGGGGCACTCCAGATTTAAAGTATATGAGAGGAGGAGGAGACTGTGGGAACCTGCCTACTACTTATCCCTGTAAAACGAGGTAGGCTGGGAAGGAGGACCATGTGCAGGAGATGGGTAAGCTGAGGGACTAGACTATGTGTATGTGCGGTAACCATGGAAATAGGAGAGATAAGGCAATGGAGATTAAGAGGACTCATATATAGACAGCATAAACTGTGGTGCTCAGGCTCTTAGCCTGGTAAAGTTCCACCATCATATTTAATGTTAGTGTAGCTTTGTTGAGGGGTCACAGCATCCTTCTCTCCTGAATGACATCCTTGGGGCTTTACCTGGCCTATGGTAATGTCAGGATTCAAACCCAGGTATGATAAAAGCCGATTCTCACTTGGAAAGTCACCCACAAGCAATGCTGGTCTTCACATGAGTAGAGACACCTTTGATCTTACTTCTAGGATATAAAATAGAAAATGTGACTATTTGACTAACCCACTTGAAATAACGAAATTTTCACCTAGAAGAGAACTTTACTTGGGTTAAGAAAGAGCTCTAATTTTACTTACAATGCAGCAAGGAGCTTGGGGTGGCAGACAACACCTAGACAGTCACTATCAGATATATAAAGTTGACTAGCCCATTTAACCTTATATTGTCTCATCTGTAAAGCTAGTCTCACTAAATTTACCTTGTAAGAGCATAGGAAGATTAAGAGGTACTGTGTATTTAAAATGCCTACCTCTACATCTGGAGCACAGCAGGTAGTCCACGAACCAGCTGTTCTAGCCGCAGCCCAGGAGATGGGGAGTGCCTCAGGGTAGGGTGGAGCTCCCCCCTAAGGAAAAGGCTTGCCTCCACTGTGTTTGAGAAGCATTGATGAGTCACTTGTAGCTCTTGTACTACCCTCTGGAGTGATACACGATGGTTGTCTGTTTCCCTGTGGTAGCATGCAACCAGGTCTGCCTAATCCCTATCGCTGGCCTCTATTCCAGATTTGGGGTGACCCTCTGAGTTGAGTCCAGGAATTATGTTTGTAGCTCAGTTTGACTCTGGGAGTGAGGGTTGACTTTCATTACTAGCAACAGCTTGACTTCCCAACAGCCCTTCCTAAGATAATCTGCTCAAGTCTATATGATGGCCACTTCTTCTCCCTCAAGACCCTCATGGTGTCCTGCTCAATCCAGCAGGAATTTCTCCTGGGCTGTTTCCTTGTGGCCCCTCTGCTCATGCCCCGGGTCTGCTTATGAGTCCTGTTGACCTGTATTTTAGGCCTTTCCAGTGTGTCTCTTTATTACCTTCATCTCAGAAGAACTATTTTCTGTTTTGAAATTATTGTCTCTACTTCTCTGCCAGGCAAAAAATGCAAGAGAAAAAACATATTAATAGTGTAGTTGATTTGCCATTGTGTGTCTTTTCACCTCAAAAAGCGAAAGCCTCTTACAAAGAACATGTAAATATTATTGCCGAGCTTTACCATAAAAAATACACGGCTTTGTTTGATTGCCTATCAGCATGGCGTTCCTTTGCAAAGAGAATGACTTGTTTAGAGGCTTATGTTGGACGATATAAGCTTGGGTGCTTATTCCTGGCTCTGATAGCCTGCTCATTTCTTTGCTCTGCCATTTGCCCTGTCTCCTGGTCCCATACAACTTCGGGTCTTAGGCTGCAGTTCCTAGGGCCAGAAGAGGCCTGCCTTGGGTTGGATCCTTTATGAGGTCCTGTTTCTCATATTCCGTTTCATGGAAATGGACCCACACCAAGCGAGGTGTAATGGTGGAGCAGATTCTCTCCCTTGCCTGCCAGTGTCCTTAGACCAAGTCCTAGAGAGACAAGCTTTGCTTTGACAGTGAGTGAGCACTCCACTCTCATTCTCTCCCCTCTCTGCTGCACTTTTAAGGAGATTACTAAACCTCCTTAAACCGTGGCAAGTGCAAAACTTCAACAAATGGGCTATCTGCCTGAATTGACTCTCCACCCCTGCCCCTCTGTTCTGTCATGGCCACAGACACACCAACCTTCCTTAAACCACAGCATGAGATTACACTATGCTTCTTCACCTCAGGCTCTTAGTTATATTTGTCCTAAAATTGGTTTAAAGTATAGTACTCAACATGCAGATAGAAGAAACCCAAACATCACAGGTCTGAATTAACAATAACTTCTATCCTTAAGCACCAGTAAACTATTACTCTATCAGACTTTTTTATATATAAAGCCTGCACAGTACTCGCCGGGTGGCCCTAGCCCAAATGGCAACCTTCTTTCTCTCATCTGTAAATGGAAGGACCTGTGCTGTCTCTGGCCCCTAATTGCTTTGCTTCTGCCTGGAGAACAGACAAGCTATTTCAGACAGACATAAAGTCACTGTGCAATTGCTAGGTGACACATAGGGTACTAGAGTTGTGCTCTGTGACCTCTATAAATACTTCCTGTACCCAAAGAACCCCAGCAAACTGCTGGAGATCCACAAGTGCTGCCCTTACCCTGGGAGTGTCTCGGAATTGCAAATCAGTTAAGAGAATCCATGAACAGTTGCTGTGGCCTTTGATAAGAAAGGCATCAAAGACCAATTACTTATTTGAAAATTCTTCCAAGGAATGTACTCCAGCAGATAAAAACAGAATGCAGAAGCACAGGGCTGCATATGTGTGTGCACATATCTATTCATGCCTAGATTTTAAATAGCTCCAACTGCATTGAAAGCTAAATGTTGACAGCAGTACAGGCTCGAAACAGAGCTAGAAGTTATGGTCACGAATTCCTATTAAGATCACACTAACGCAGATACAGGAGGCTTGCTCCCAGGACTGCTTAGGAGTCTAAGGAAGCTGCTTGTTTATTTATTTTCTTGATGTGATCACAAAATAACAAACGGCAGAAAGGGTTTAGGATTCATATTCTTAAGGCAGAAAAATCAGAGATTATCAAACTTGATACGTTGTGACTCCCCTGGAAGAATATTAAAGCAAGAAGGGCTGTTTAACACCTCAGGTTGAATGATGTAAAATAGTGTGACTTAGGAAGCAGGACAGAGATAAACAAAAATACAGCTTGTGGGACCAAATAGCCCAGTTACTGAGTTCTGCATCTCAACTGTCAAGTCAAGGCCGGTAGCAGTAATCAGATGCCCACTGTGCATACCTAACTGGACAAATCCAATCATTTTCTGATGGGCTTTGTGAAAAGTTATTTCTCTACCTTCAAAATCTTTGAAATGAGCCAATTAAAGCAGATTAGAGTATCTTAAAGGCAGGTTTATTGGGAAACTGTTTTCAGGCGGTGAGATCACTGGCCTCAAGGAAGGTATAATACATATATTAATTTATTGTATATTATGTATGTATATTTTATGTATATTATATATGTATGTATATAATATATATGTAAGGGCAGCCCATCCCCTGGACTGGAAAGTTCAGGCTGGGGGCAAAGTATATCAGGTAGGGATTGAGGGATGCTGGGAGAACCAGGAGGCCAGGTCTGCTTTGATATGTAAAATATGTACCCCATTCCCTTGTCCTGAGGTCCGAAACCAAACATTTCGTTTTATCATATATCACAATAAACAACCATAAGTTCACAGAGTTTGTACAAGTGTTTAAGTACCACATATCCAGCCATTATAAGCCATTAAAAGCTTCCTTCCCTCCTGGTGATGAAGGTCAGAGACTTTCGTATCCTTTCTGCTAAGCCTGAGACACTCAGTCTGATTCTACAGAAATCAAATTTTCATAAACTTCTCCTGACTTGGACAGCAAGATCTCTCTCTTTGAAACACCTCTAAAAGTCAAACGATCCAGCTACCATCACATGCTGAAATACATGGGCTATGCCAAGTTTGTGCCCCATTATTTTAGATACATTTTACCAGAATACCAAGTGCTGTTAAAATGAGTTTTTACTAGAAATTATGATGTCCTTCCTCATATAAAGTCTGGGTGGTTTGCATGTCACTTCTTCTGGTCTGGGACGGAATCTCTTTAAAGATATTGCTGTACCCACACAGATCCTGGGACCTAGGGCCTGTCTCCCAGGGTTACACCTTTGCTCTTAAAGTCAGGGAAGAGCTGTCCCCAGAGCTGTCCTCAGCTCTGTGGTGCTCTTGCTTAGACTCCTGCACAGGCCCAATGCCCTGCCCCTCCTGAACTGAAGCTCCAACTCTGCAGGTCACTGCCCACCTCGAAGTGCCTGCCAGTCCGCCATACAGGCAGACTTTGTTGTCCTCAGACCTTCTGAGGCAAGGTTACCAGCCTATAAAAGTTGATAGCGTCATATAGCACGGGTACAGGAGGACGTATGCGAGGATCCTTTGAAAAGAAAATTAAAAGTACGTCTTGGCGTTTTGGGTAATTTTTGGTTGTCTGCTGTAAGAAGAAAAACAGGCTCTCATCTCATCAACATGTAATAGTCAGACCCATGTGCGATGAGAAAATAATTTTCTAGTTGCACAGTTTCGGCCACCACTCTGTAAACGTCTACTAGGTGGCACATGGCATGCTGACTGGGTACAAAGACACTCAGGAAAACTTGAAAGTTCACGAATCTCTGCGTAACTACTAGGACAGGATTGCACTGTGTATGTGCAGAGTGCTAAGAAAGCACAGAGAAGGAAGAGAAGGGGATGTGGGGTGGTTAGAGACAGCTGGTCAGAGCGATCTCAGAAAGAGGCTGTCTTTCGTCGGGCTGGAAAGGAGAAACTTTCTATATATATGTGAAGGTAGTGTAGATTCTTGGGGTCTGAATATGAAATGGTCTCTCTGAGCTCAAGTGTTTGAATCTTCTCTCCCTGATGGCTGCCCTGTCTGGGAAGGTGGGACCTTAGGAGGTGGAGCCTTGCTAGAAGAAATGGGTCACTGCAGGCCAGTCTGGAGTTGTTTTTATAGCCCATCCCTACTTGTCTTAGTCAGGGTTTCTATTCCTGCACAAACATCATGACCAAGAAGCAAGTTGGGGAGGAAGGGGTTTACTCAGCTTACACTTCCACATTGCTGTTCATCACCAAAGGAAGTCAGGACTGGAACTCAAGCAGGTCAGGAAGCAGGAGCTGGTGCAGAGGCCATGGAGGGATGTTTCTTACTGGCTTGCTTCCCCTGGCTTGCTCAGTTTGCTCTCTTATAGAACCCAAGACTACCAGCCCAGGGACGCACCACCCACAATGGGCTGAGTCCTTCCCCCTGGATCACTAGTTGAGAAAATGCCTTATAGCTGGGTCTCCTGGAGGCATTCCCACAACTGAGGCTCCTTTTCTGTGATAACTCTGGCTTGTGTCAAGTTGACACACAAAATCAGCCAGTGCACTATTTCTTGCTCTGCTCCTCAGACCAGAGATACCAACTGCCTCGTGTGCTACAGCCTGTCTTAAATCCAAGAAGGCCTATATCATCAAAATAAACCCTTCCTTCTTGCTGCTTGCCAGGCATTTGGTCACAACAATAAGAAAACTAACTATTATTTAGGCAAATACCCATGTCTTCCTTTCCTTAGGTAGACACCGTTGTAGGCCAGGTCATGGCTGCCCGAGCAGACAACATGTGTACCTTCTGTACAAACTATACACAGAGATGCACATGGAGTGTTTAAAAGTTACAGAATCCATCTTAAAGTCAGTGTAACAATAATATTTTAAAAATCAAAGGCAATTCAAATCACAAACTAGAATGCATTAGATTCGGCTAAGGCCTGCAGAATGTAAGCACGTCTTCCTGGTAAGGAAGGGCTTCACCCACACACTTGAGGCTCAACTGTAACTCAGTCTGGAGTCTGTTCCCCACTTTAATATCCGTATTATTCTGAGTGGAATATGCTTCTCCTCTAAAAATGAAAGTGTTATGTCTGCACCGAGCCTTTTCCAAGGATAGGAATACATACAATCAACATTTAAGTCAGCGCTTTAGAATTTTAAGAAAACATTACATTAGAGGCAGTCATTCTCTCTAAAAACACACCAAATTATTTAAATAGAATTCTGATTAAAGTTGAAATAAAAATTTTCTCAAATAGGGTGTGCAAGATTCTTAGAATGTTTGCAAATGATATCTTTGTTACTTGATTCGAGTCTGTTCCATAAAGCAAATCCCACATAGCTACGGTCACAGTGGCTGCCTGTGGGGTACTGTTCAACTTAGACGCCTCTTTCTTCTTGAATTTGAAAAAGGTAAAGAGGAATGGTGTGATGTTTCCTGGAATCTGAATACTTCATAAGACTTTGAATTATTGAAGAGAAACTTTTGTTTTCTTTTTAATCAAAGAAAGTGAGTTCTTTCATTCCCTGCTTGTTTTGAAGTTTAGGACATTTTATAATTTTAGAGCTAGAGAGAAAATCATTTCTAAGCTAAGGGCTGGCCATAGCTCATAGCATGAGCTAGCCTTTAAATAAAAGAGCAAGGTTTGAAGAGACTTTGTTCACTGGCGTTCCTGCTTCTAGGTCAGTTTCTTATCTGCAGTTATGCAAATATTATGCAAATACAAGCTCTAGTTGAGTGTGGCATCTGTCTGCAGCATCCGCCAGGGCTGAGACTGAGGTTGGAGGGCTCGTTTGTGGCCATCCTGGAACGCGTAGCAAGACCCTGTCTCAAAACAAATGAATGAGCTCACCATGTTATTTCGAAGGAAAAACAGCAAAGAATGGTACTTAGCAGAACAGGTATTGGAAGACTTTCACTCCTACCAGTGACTGCTGAACTGAACCTTGAGGATATTGCTTAATGACACAGAGCTTGCCCAGGAGTCCAGAGGCCTTGGTGTCAGTCAAACAAGTCAGCAAGCCTTTGACACACACACAAAAGATTTGCTGGTCAGAGGTCTATTGTATCAACTAGGTGTTTATGATTTTCCTTTGTGTTCAAGAAAAAATAAAACAATATATAGAGAAAATTAGAATAATACTACAGCCATGTCCCCAGACTCTACAACTTGAGCATTTTTATCACATAGTTTTGGGGAAAATAAAACCTAGGGATTTACGAATGCTAGGAAAATGTTTACCAAGACACTCCATCACTCTTTGAAATTAAATAGGACAGAATTCAGGTTTTCAAACTGTGGATGAGGCTGTGGTAGCCGCGCATGGCTCTGTGATCATTTCATCTTCAGGACAGAAAACCCCAAATTACCTAACTGTAAGGTAGCTTACTGACCCCAGGAGCTTCAGTGAGAAGGGCAGAGCCCGACAGTTATCGTGAGGCTGAGTTCAGGAACTAATGAAAGGACCATGCTATGGGAAGTTGCAGGACCTGGCTCAAGGAACAGAGCTGCTACAACTGCCACTCTGAGCTTGCCAATCCCCAGCACTCTGGGGTGCAGCCTTACCAGCTGCCAGAATTTCCACAGCTTTGGGAGAGGCTGTCTGTCTAGGCTGTATCTGAAATCTCCTTGCTTTTAAACATTGGCGACTCATTTAAGCATATTAAAATAAAAAAATCCAAGCCAAACCAAACATCTCTGCAAGCCGGATTTCAAGCTGGAGAAATCAGATTAAGGACCTTGAAAGGACAAGCCCAGCTGGGATGGGGCTTCTGCATTTGGGGCCGGACGGTGGCAGGCAAGCAAGGGGGATATATTGGCTACAGAAGAGGAAGTAGAAACATGACCCCACAGGAATCTGCCCTTCTGCTTCTCCAGGATTGGCGTTCTTGTTTTGAAGCTTAAGGACTCAGAACAAACCCAGGATCTTGGTGTTAGATAACAGAAAGTTCATGTAGGGCAGGGCATGCAAAGGGAAGAGGAGACTCTAGATCGGAAGCATGTCTCTGATCTGCCCTACCCGTGTCCTTGGGATCTGCTGCTATGTGCAGCTGGTGTTTCATGGAGATCAGGAAAAACATTCAGAGCAATTCTGGGTTCTCTGGAAAACCATTCCAGTTCACTAAACTGTAAATGTTTCTAAATGCCCTTGAGGCATTTCCCATGAATCCCTGTGTGCTAGTGGTGACTGTGCTGGGCAGCCTGACAGGAGTCACCCAGGGTCTTCCTGACGCTGTGAATAAACAGTGTGGAGAAGGCTGAGGTGATGATGTATTAACCCGCAGCAGGCAAGGCAGTGTGTGCACCGAGACAAGGCAGTATGTGACCTAAAGCAGCCATGGACTCTGGCTTTCTTTGATACACCCTGAAAAGCATCTGCACCGGACACAAGAACTTCAGAACAAATCAACTTCCTAGTGCTCCCTCCACTTAAAAGAGGCACAATTAACCTTCAAGGACCTGGATTTGAGGAAGGTTCAAATTATAAATTGTTTAGACTTTGTGGAACAAAATTTTTATTAGGGTTCTTCAAGCATGTTATTGTAGTATTACCGTCACACTGATGATACATCAATAATTTGAGTATGACTGGTGGACAGATGGCTCAGTGGACCCAGGTTCGAGGCCCAGCACTCATATGGTAGCTCACTGCCATCTGTAACTTTAGTTCCAGGGTATCTGATACCTTCTTCTGGCCTCTATGGACCCCAGGCATGTATGTAGTGCACAGAAATACATGTAAGGAAAACACCAATATGCATACATTAAAATTCTAAGATAAATAAGCATTGCTTTGCTCCAGTGAAACTGAAATGTGAATATTTATCTCTACTCTAATATAAATAGAAATATTCATTTCTATTCTATTATTTGGTTTCTAAGCCGCATATAAACTACCAGTGGGCTATATCTGGCTCTAAATCTACAGTAATGTCCAAAAGTCTACGGTAATGTCTGATCGGTCTCCCGGTTATTAGTTCATTTAACAGTGACCACAGTTCTTCGGTAATTCTCATCTCTACTTTGTTTCGGAGAACACAGAGGCTTTGAAATGTCCTGTGCCTAAGTGAACACAGCCAGTAATCGAGAGCCAAGATCTGAACCTACATGGACCTACTCTGAGGGCTACATATGCACGGTGGCTCTTAAACCTGGCTATAAGGATTTCAACATACCTGGCTCCCCACGACTCTACTAAATAGTGGCCATTGGCCATGGCATATGGGTATCTCTATCCTAAAAACCATGACAGCTCACAAGCGTTTCTGGAGAATGACTGAGCCCAGCAGGGAGCCCAGTTCTGTGCAGCTAACCATTATTGTCCTACTGACCAACAACTCATTTTGAATGCAGATTAACCTGATACTTGGAAATGTTACTCAGCCGGGGTCCACAATAGCATGGGAATTCTTCAAGGGAATCAGGCCCACAAGAAGCTAAGTCCCTGTTGATGGCCAGAGTTTTATTTCCAATGCCAGATTTGCTGGAAACCACTCTCCCAGAGCCGAGGTTGCATTAGGACTGGCCACCTCGATGACAGCCGGACCAAAATGTGGCAATAGTGCTAGGAAAAGTAACAAAAATTATGTGAAATACACAAATAATCATCTTAATCCAACTCAGCACAAATGTAGCAGCCTATTTTGTGGCATAGCATTTGTTTAGGGACTGTCTGCAGTGGGTTCCCAGAGGTCAGAATTCTTTCTCCCAGCTCTGGGGTACAGCAAAGTCTTTGGGGGAAAAGCTTGGACCTGAAGCTCTTGTGATTCCCTTCATAAGATCTAGCCACGGAATGCTACGAAGGGGGTCTGCATGGGGAATGTGCTTCCAGCTCTGACACTGAGACAGAAAGCCCCTGGTACAATGCAGAAACTATCTCTCAGGTCTAACGCTTCCCACACGCTACCTTACAGTTTGAAGATTTTTCAAGCTGGAGATGGATGAGCCATGCCTTCCCGACTTCCACCATCAAGATTTGGAAGTCATGTGATGGTCACTAGTCACAGAACAGAGTGGCTGAGCTATGGTGACGTCAGGATGGCATTTCACCTCCTTCTATCTTTGGAACTTTTTTTTTGGGGGGGTTCTTTTTTTTTTTCGGAGCTGGGGACCGAACCCAGGGCCTTGCGCTTCCTAGGTAAGCGCTCTACCACTGAGCTAAATCCCCAGCCCTTCTATCTTTGGATGCCCAGGCTGGCATGCTTGCTGCTGTCACACAGACCCAAGTCCAACTTTCTCTCTCTTTTTGTCCCTTGTCATATTTCTGACATCGAATATGATGCAGAGCCCTATCACTTGGACTAGTGTAAAGTCCCCACTTTCTCTTTGGACTTGAATGCTTACTGCAAATCAAAAAAAGAAAAGCCTGCAGCCGTGAAAAGTAAGACCTGGAAAAGAGATACTCATGCCATCAGAGACAAAGCCTGTGGGATGGATGACAGTCCCTATAGTGAACATCTGCAGCCAGCAGCAACAGCACTGCACTGATACTTCTGCAGCAAGGGCCCTGCACTGACACCTCTGCAGCAAGGGCTCTGCACTGACACCTCTGCAGCAATAGCACTGCACTGACACCTCTGCAGCAAGATCACTGCACTGTCACCTCTGCAGCTAGGGCACTGCACTGGCACCTCTGCAGCAAGGGCCCTGTACTGACACCTCTGCAGCAAAATCATTGCACTGTCACCTCTGCAGCAAGATCATTGCACTGGCACCTCTGCAGCAAGATCACTGCACTGTCACCTCTGCAGCAAGATCACTCCACTGACACCTCTGCAGCAAGGGCCCTGCACTGATACCTCTGCAGCAAGATCACTGCACTGTCACCTCTGCAGCAAGAGCTCTGCACTGACACCTCTGCAGCTAGGGCCCTGCACTGACACCTCTGCAGCAAGGGCCCTGCACTGACACCTCTGCAGCAAGATCATTTCACTGTCACCTCTGCAGCAAGGGCTCTGCACTGTCACCTCTGCAGCAAGAGCCCTGCACTGACACCTCTGCAGCAAGGGCTCTGCACTGACACCTCTGCAGCAAGGGCTCTGCACTGACACCTCTGCAGCTAGGGCCCTGCACTGACACCTCTGCAGCTAGGGCACTGCACTGATACCTTTGACTGTAACCACAATGCAAAGCTCTTCAAGCCATGAGAGGTTTTAGGTGGGAGGTTTACTCAAACAAATAGCTGTGTTGTCTTGTTCTCATTTTCTAATGGGCTCCACATATCTTCAACCTACCTGTACAAAAAACAAAAACAAAAACAAAAAACAAAAAAAACAAAAAAAACAAAAACAAAAAACAAAACAAAACAAAACAAAAAACAAAAACAAAAAGAAAACAAAAAACTGGCCAACACTGGCTCCTTACTTCTTAAGACCCTAAAAGCCCTGTCTGTCTGGAAGTCTGTAACTTGTCACTAGGAATAAAACCAACAGAGAGTATCACAGTTATTACTATGTCTTTGATACATGGGAACAGAAATATATTTTAGGGGTGAGAATACATATAAAATGAGTAAAGAATAAATAGAAATATAAACACCACCTCCCTCCCCCCAAAAACCAAAGAAAACCCCAGGGAGGCAAAACCAAAACCACACTTTGGAAGTGAGATCCGAAGAGAAGATACATATTAGAAACAATTGATGGATTTCAGTTGAAAGGCTCATTATATAAGTGATAAAGGATTCAGACTCATAGGAAGAGATCTTAAAGGGTCTGGGACAGATCAATAATTCTGTCGCCAGCAACAGAATTTCAAGCATTTGCCTAACGCTTTTATTATTGATTTTGTTTGGTTAATATTTTTTATATCTCTTCCACTATATGTTCTCATTTAAATTTTAAAAACGATCCATTTTACATGTGTGAGCACACTGCTTGCATACATTTTTATGTAATGCATATATGCCTGGTGTTCTGCAGAGTTTCTGAGAGAGTGTCTGATTCTCAGGAAGTGGAGTCATGGGAGTTGAGAGCCACCATGTAGGGGCTGGAATCCAAATCCTGTTCCTCTGGAACAGCAGTCAGTGCTTTTAGCTGCTGAAAGCCACCTCTCCAGTCCCCATTCCTTGTCATATTTTTCAGTTGGTTTCCAGATTGTGTGGAACCATTGCTATAATTTAGTTTTAAAGTGTTTTCATTCTCTCAGAAGGATCTCTGGGGTCCATGAGCAGTCACTGTCTGTCCCCACCAGTAGTTGGATAACTTCTAATACGTTTTCTGTCTCTCAGCTTGGCCTTTTGGATATCTCATACACATGGAAGCATAATATTATTCTGCTACTGATGCCTTCCACTTAGCACAATCCTTTTAATCTTAGTCTGTGTTGTAGCCTGTAACGGTGCAGTGGTCAATTGCTGAATAATATTTCATTATGTGTATATAACAGACACTCACACGTACACACACACACACACACACACACACACAAACACATACACACAAACACACATAAACACACAAACACACATAAACATACACACACGCACACACACACACATGTTTACCAGTCAATAAACATTAGGTTGTTTCTATGTTTTTCTTAGATTTCAAATGCTCATATGAACATCAGTAAATACATTTTACATAGTATTGTTTCTTACATAAATCCTTAATAGACAAGTTTATACATATTTTTTTGAAGAAAGTAAAGAAAGTCTGTTTTTAAACCTTGCTATACCATTTTACATTTATAACAGTAGGGAATGATTTTCCTCAACCCCATGAATGTTATTGATTGTTTTTTTAAAAATTATTATTACGGCCATCACAGTGGTGTTTAATTATAACTCACTAAGGATTTAATGTGGAGTTCTGCACTGGTTAGTGACATGGGACATTTTGTGACTATCATCTTGTGATCTTGAACATGTGTCCATCAGCTATTTATTTATTTCTCCATGTTTCCAAAGGTTGCTTCTATCCTATCATTGGGTTTGAGATATTCTTTACACGTTCTGGAATCAAGTTCCCGATCAGCTTCTTCAATATATTTTGAGAACATGGAGGAATCCTGCAACCATACGGGTGGCCAGTCACTAAAATAGAAGGCCATATGCAGAGGAGGGATTGGACCATTTGTGGTTCTGGAGGCCATGACGCAGTATTTCAACATGGAGACAAGTACTCAATAGTCAAGGAATCCCGTTCTCACGGAACCCAAAGAGAGGGACAGCAAGCACGACAAAGTTGAGGACTGTGGAACAGACTGTTTTTCCCCGAGTCCTTGTCATCATATACTGAAGAGATAAAATCTGCAGTGAGGATGTACAGACAGAATGAGGATGTATGGACAGAGAGAATCTGGGGCGAGGCCAGTTTTCCGGTGTGATTTTTGTAAAAATGTGATTACGTGTGTATATTAGGTGGGTTTAAAAAAAAACAGACTCCAGGACGATGCTTCACGCATGCCCTTAAGCTGTCCTCTATCTTCTAAGACAACACTGTTAGGAGATGAAGTCTGAAGGCTTGGTGATGGGATCTCTGAGCTTCCTTGTTATCTGAGCTGCTCTCCTATCCTTTACCTCAACTACCTGTGTAAGGCTCAAGGTCACACGTCCTAGAGATATGAAATTGTCACACACCTCTCAGGGTTAACTCTTCCTTGACCATGGCACACAGTCTGCACCCTCACAGGATAGTCTAATTGCTGGTCATAATATTTCATGAAATATTCTAAATCAAGAGTGAAATCGGATATGAAAAGTAAAAGAGGAAATGACAGAAGATAAGGCAAACTTTCTCAAGACAAGTGGGTGAAAGCTTGTTTTATTTAGTGGGACTAAAAATAAATGAGACCTTTAATAAATGCAAGATTTAAATAAAAGGTAAAACAATTATATTGTAAAAAAGTGCTACGCTGTTCTAGTATAGAAGAACTAGGATGCCTCTGCTTAAAGATATGTGCACACTTCTCTGTGTACAATGAGTTAATATGAAGAGCTATGATTCACACACAATGGTGAGTCAGCAAGTGTGAGCTTTTATTATTATGGAAGAAAAAATCACTGATAGCAAGCAAAACTTTCATTTGTTTTTTTAATCTATGGAATCTCATCCTGTATTGCCTTGAAATTAAATGAAACCTCGTTGGGATTCCAACATTACCTTACGAGGAGCAATAAACACAGCCTAAAAGAGTCAGAAGACATCATGGAAAATGATAAGTTTCTGTTCTTTGCAATTATGGGAAGCATAGAAATTATGAACAATTAAAATTCTGAACAGATTTCTCCCTTTAGAGGAGGTCGTGTACTGGGTACTCAAAGTCTGTTGATTTGAAGAATGAGCGAAAAGCCTACTTGCCTACAATGTGTGCCTGAAAGAAATCCACCTTGGATATTGAATGCTGCTAAAAAGCAGAGGGAGAAATTCCTAGTTCTTCAAAAGCAGCTCTAGTCTTACAATTCCAGGAAATGTCAGGAGATGAGAAGAGGAGATGTGTCTCTTGATGCCTTCACGGACTTATGAATGACAGAAAGCCAGATGCCTTATGAAGTCTTCACAGATTTACAAATGACAGGGTGGCTGGGAAACTCCAATATACCATGTCGACGTGTTTGAAATGGTGCCATTTAGAAAACAAAGAAAACACACTTTAAAATACAAGTTGCACATTGATCAAGATGTCTCTCCTGCAGAGCACACTACAGCCTGCTACCTGAAAGGGTCCCAGGGAAGGAGCCTAGGAGGGAGATGCTCTTGCGCTGTGCTTGTGCCAGCCCCTCACAGGCTAGTATGGGTAGCACAGCACTTCAGAGCACACACTGTAGTCCTGGGAATCTCATGGAATACACAGGATGTGATAAGGTCTATATACATTCAGGTGTGTGGGTATGCACCAGAGAAAAAGGTCAGGAAAAACAATTTGGGGAATTGAGTAATGGAACAAATACATTTTTTTTAAAAAAAAGATTCATACGGGAGAGAATATTAAAAGGCTGACAGAAGATGAGTAGGAGGAGAAAAGGTATTCTTCTCAGAGCTCCATGGTTAGAAGTTACATCTATTTCCTCAGCGTGACACTGTCATGTCATTCTGTAACAGAGAGATACGAATTAAGCTGCAAATATTCCTATGTCCCATTCCAACCTCTGTTCATTCTTCTCCTGCCTCCAAGGTAAGCCAACGTTTCTGCTCCCGAGACCCAGCTTAAGATCCGTGACGAGCCATTCTCCTCACCCTCATTAAGCACATCCACAGACTGTCAGCGCTGTTTTCACACGTTTCAATTTTCCAAGGACACTAGATTCGGGCTCAGTCACAGACTGCATACCATTCGAATCCATGTAGTCCCCACAGTGCCCTGGCAGGCTGCCAGCGGATATTTGGTGGCTGATGAAGCGGGGAGGTGATTTGAGAGCAGACAAAGTCAGACTTCATTGATAAGCTCTTATTAAACACGAGAATAAAGAAGGGAGCAGCGGTGGGACACCTGTGGCTACAGTGTGGTTAGCTTAAGCCGGGAAAGGTTCTGCCGAGCAATAGAGGATATGTCCCTGAAGAGAAGCCAGCATCAAGGAGGAGGGGGAGGAGATATTTGAATGCAGAGCGAGCGAGGAAGACTTGGAGATTGCTATTCCTCGAGGAGCAAATGGGGGAGATGACTCACAAACCAGAGCAAAGCCAGGAACCCCAGCACCTGAGATGTGGGGTTATCACAACCAGTAATGTGGAAGCTTTAGGGGTTCGGAAATTCTGCTTTCACCTTGTTATGTGGGAGGCTTCTGAAAAACAGCCCAGAAGTATGCTATTGGCAATTGAATCCCTGGAACCTAAAAACAGGCACGAGGGAGGGGGATGAGGATGTGAATCAGGGAAGATAGTCCGGCTGACCGAGTGCACCTATGGGACTGACGGAGAAGAGGTCAGGATAGGCTAAGGAGGTGGGAAGAATGCAGACACAATCTCAGAACAAGCAGGCTACCAACCTATGGCAAATTATATGAATGTAACACCCAGACTTGAAAAACAAGGGAAAACCTATATGTCAACATTTTTTTAAAAAGAAAGAAAGTCTGTTATTAGTCAACATAAAATGTTCTACAGCTTATGACAAAGCATAATTTTGCCTCTATTCGCTCCTGAGTCTTCCTATGCAATACAGTCCAAAACAGAGATTGAAAAGGGGTTTGACACATTAGTATGAAAAATGTTCCTCTCTAGCCATGAACAGTCAGTTAGCATGACACTACACCAACAGTGGAAATGAGGCTGCCTCTAATTCTATGGCAAAGCTAGCATTTCTATCTCATAGCCGGAGAGTATTTATTTATTGAATTATTTATTTGTTTGTTTATTTTTAGAATTTCAGAGACGGGAAGATGTTTGGACTTAGGAGTAGAACAGCTGGACTCGGAAGCTCAGTTCTGCTGTTTGTTTTGAAACTCAACTTGGAAGTAGTGACTTGAATATACTCATTAAAACAAAACAAACAGAAACAGACAAAAAACTAGAGGCTGGAGAGATGGCTCATCAGTAGAAGTGGTTGCTGATCTTCCAGAAGACCTGAGTTACCAGTATCCACTTCAGGCAGCTAACAACTATTTACCGTTCCAGCTACAATGTATCCTACACTCTCTTCCGCTTTGCACAGGCTGCTGCATACGCGACACACATTTGCTCCAATATAAACACATGAATAAAAATTAAAATAATTAAAATAAAACTGGCACTAGGACTGGGGTTTAGCTCAGAGTGGAGCTCTACCCAGGACACATGAAAGTTTGGGTTTCATCCTCAGCACTGCAAAAACAGTGAAAGCAAAAGAAAAAGGAAGCACTCATGCTCACGATTTAGCTTACAGAATTGTTCTGCTGATGAGAGTTGGCATTACGTGGGCAGAAGACGAATGCATGTGCCTCTTAAGAAAGTAACAACTAGAAGATATTCCTGGAGTGATTTCAGCAACCCATTTCCATCTTATTCGACAAGTTCTGCCTTCTGCAGAAGCAAGACTTAATCCAGGCATTGCTAGGAATCAACAACTGAGAAAACACAACTTCACCAAGCCAGTTCCTGTGAGACCAGAGTCTTCAATCCTGTCGGGATGGCTAGAGACCTGAGGATGCTGTGGGACGAACTATCCAGTTCCTTTTCTCCCACAGGCTTTCTTGCCTAACTTGAATCCAGGAAACACCTGTCACAGCACCCTAGAGTCCTGTCTCCAGATCTACGTGGTCCTCAGTGCTCATCAGCGGACTGTGGGAGTTTGACCATCTGATGGGCTTTTTCATGAATGACAGAGAAAACGAGTCTCTAAAATGCTGTGTTTACTAAAGAAATGTTCAACATCTTTAGTCATAAGGGAAATGCAAATCAAAACAACCCTGAGATTTCACCTCACACCAGTGAGAATGGCCAAGATCAAAAACTCAGGTGACAGCAGATGCTGGCGAGGATGCGGAGAAAGAGGAACACTCCTCCATTGTTGGTGGGATTGCAGACTGGTACAACCATTCTGGAAATCAGTCTGGAGGTTCCTCAGAAAATTGGACATTGAACTGCCTGAGGATCCAGCTATACCTCTTTTGGGCATATACCCAAAAGATGCCCCAACATATAAAAAAGACACATGCTCCACTATGTTCATCGCAGCCTTATTTATAATAGCCAGAAGCTGGAAAGAACCCAGATGCCCTTCAACAGAGGAATGGATACAGAAAATGTGGTACATCTACACAATGGAATATTACTCAGCTATCAAAAACAACGGCTTTATGAAATTCGTAGGCAAATGGTCGGAACTGGAAAATATCATTCTGAGTGAGCTAACCCAATCACAGAAAGACATACATGGTATGCACTCATTGATAAGTGGCTCTTAGCCCAAATGCTTGAATTACCCTAGATGCCTAGAACAAATGAAACTCAAGACAGATGATCAAAATGTGAATGTTTCACACCTTCTTTAAAAGGGGAACAAGAATACCCTTGGCAGGGAAGAGAGAGGCAAAGATTAAAACAGAGACAGAAGGAACACCCATTCAGAGCCTGCCCCACATGTGGCCCATACATATACAGCCACCCAATTAGACAAGATGGATGAAGCAAAGAAGTGCAGACCGACAGGAGCCGGATGTAGATCGCTCCTGAGAGACACAGCCAGAATACAGCAAATACAGAGGCGAATGCCAACAGCAAACCACTGAACTGAGAATAGAACCCCCGTTGAAGGAATCAGAGAAAGAACTGGAAGAGCTTGAAGGGGCTCGAGACCCCATATGTACAACAATGCCAAGCAACCAGAGCTTCCAGGGACTGAGCCACTACCTAAAGACTATACATGGACTGACCCTGGACTCTGACCCCATAGGTAGCAATGAACATCTTAGTAAGAGCACCAGTGGAAGGGGAAGCCCTGGGTCCTGCTAAGACTGAACCCCCAGTGAACTAGACTGTTGGGGGGAGGGCGGCAATGGGGGGAGGGTTGGGAGGGGAACACCCATAAGGAAGGGGAGGGGGGAGGGGGGAGGGGGATGTTTGCCCGGAAACCGGGAAAGGGAATAACACTCGAAATGTATATAAGAAATACTCAAGTTAATAAAAAAAAATGCTGTGTTTATAGAAGAGTTCACTTACCTGTGTGCTAGCAAATCAGAGTTCATGTTTGCCAATGAAACCTCATTGTAGAACAACATAAAGTCATGTCTCAAAAGATAGATATAAATATATAAATTGTCTCATCTGCATGCTTTTGTTTACAAAAGTACATGTGTAACAATATTATGACTTCTGTAGGAGTTTGAATCTTTTCGGCTGAAACAATGCAGATGTTCGTTTATTTAGCAATGTCATTCCCATCCTCCAATGAATTACAGGTAGTTTGTGAATATTGTCACTTGACTAATTTTGAAGTAATTAGAGTTCTTTTTTATAAAAAATAAAATCCAACACCTATACTAGTTAACAAGTTTATTCAGTTCCAAAGATCGTCACTAAAACCAACTACACATACCCAGCTCTAACAATTCCACTCAGCTAACTAGAGCAAATGCAAGCAAAGAATGAGGAACATGAGACTCGGCTAGACTACAGTCTTGACCCACTACTCTTAGCCTTAAACTGAAGCCAAACACCTGAAATTCTGCCATGGAACTCAATGGACTATTTCTCTACTTTTGATAAAGACTTTTATCACTTACTAATAAAAGGCATGGCCTTACTATTTAAGAACAGATGTCTTGGGGCTGGGGATTTAGCTCAGTGGTAGAGCGCTTGCCTAGCAAGCACAAGGCCCTGGGTTCGGTCCCCAGCTCTGAAAAAAAGAAAAAAAAAAGAACAGATGTCTTTAGATGTCTACAATTTATAACATAAAATATGTTAGTAACATTTTATAATATAAGATTTTATTGTTTTACAAAGTTATATCTAACTAGAAAATAAGGCATAGTGAAGGTTTGGCATAGAAACTAACATAGAAAGTAAGGCATTCTCTGAAGGTTTCCTATGGAATAATAATACCACGTTAAACTTACTTAAAGATTTCTTAACAGTAGGCATTTTCTTTAGTCCTGAGTCTTTTACTGAACCGAGATAAAATTTACTCTATAATTTACTGTGTCTAGACAAACATACGAAGTTAAAATCAGAATATTGGGCTGGAGAGATGGCTCAGTGGTTAAGAGCACTGACTGCTCTTCCAGAGGTCCTGAGTTCAATTCCCAGCAACCACATGGTGGCTCACAACCATCCGTAATGGGGATCCGATGCCCTCTTCTGGTGTCTCAAGACAGCTACAGTGTACTCATATATGTAAAATAAATAAATAAATCTTTAAAAATTCAGGATATCTCTGCTTTAATATTTCGACTGGCCAATGCTATTATAAATTATAATTGCCTTAAATTTGAGTTTTGCATTTTCTTTCATCTTCAGGCGACAGCACTCTTATGTCTTCCACTCAACGTAAAGCTTAAAAACAACTTCTGCTGTTGCACCTGCAGCTCACTTAGCCTCCGACAGAAAATCCACGTTTATGATGGAACCCTATCTCAGTAAGCCTGTTGCAAATGGAAAGTGGCAAAATCTGAAACACAATTAGTGCACCTAACCTACCAAACCTGGTCTGCCCTCACGGTTCTTGGAATCTTTTGCCTATACTGGGGCAAAATCATCAACCAAGTCTGTTTTACAATCAAGGTGGAATAACTCATGGTATTTATTTACTTTCTGGGTCCAGCAAATGCTGGCAACCTAGCAGACTAGCGAAGAGTTGTTCCTGAGTGGTCACACAGTAAGTCGAGAGCTTTAGCTACCCCCGGCTGGTGCTGTTTGCACTGCAGACCCCTAGGCCAGCTCAGGGTCCACGTACAAAATCTCAAGGACAGCTTCTGGATGCAAACTCCTTTACATACCCACGAAGTCAAACCATCAGAGGCTGAATCATTTGAAGTTAGGAATCTTAAATGAGTAAAGGAACATAAGCCGATTACCTGTTATGAAAGAGGTGCTACAAACATCTCCATAGAGACATGGACAAGTGTGTGTCCATCTGCTTTGAGAAGCACGGGGAGTACAACACCTGTACATTATTTAGGGTAGGAGATACACACACACACACACACACACACACACACACACACACAGTGGTGTGTGTGTGTGCGCACATGTATGCATGCACACACATGCAAGTGCGTGTATATACACACGCACACATGTGCATGTATATGCATGTATACACACACAATATATCGACTTTCCAGGATGCAACAGCCATAGGCCAAGTGTTCTCTTCTATTCCCAACAGGAATGTACAACAGACCTGGCTAACCTATGCATACCCTTGCTATTATCTATCACTGATGGCTAGTATCTATCAATGATTTCTACTGTTTATCAATGATTGTTAGTATTTATCAATGATTGCTAGTATCTATCAATCAATGATTGCTAGTATTTCATGCTAGTATTTCTGAATGAATTTTGGAGGTGAAAAAGAGCATTTTTTTTTTGGTGGTTCTGATGCTCAAATGTCTATTGATGCTGATATCTACCTTTCTGTGAGTTCATCACAGGCCTCTTCGGGTGCATACTTGTTCACCTTTGGCTAATTTTTTGGCTAATATTTTATATTTTATAATTTTCTACAAAGCACAGTGTTGGTATAAAGCAGAGCTCTGATATTTTCACCACTCTGCTTTTACTGTTAATAAACTCCAGGCCCTTGCTTAGCTGCCACTGAGTAATGAGACAATGTTATAACTCACAGATTTTATTAACTAAGTTCTTGGAGGCATATTGTAACCAGTCTACCACATCCTTTTTCATTTTCTTAATGGCATTTTGATGAACAGAATTTAAAATTTTGATGAACTCTAATCATTCTCACATCCAAATTCTGACACATGGTTAAATACAAGGTAACTTTAAAATGTTAGAAGAGGGACTAGACTATGAAAACCTATCCTTTTGGAGCAGCTAACATCAACAAATTAAAGTCAAGTCATAGTTCAGGCAATCTTGCAAAGGCAGTTGACCTTTGGCAGCTAAGAAAGAGAAGGGAATGGTCCCAACTTCTGCAAGACACCAACGAAAATGCTGAGAGGCACACGGGAGGTTACCCATGACAAGGAAAGAGCCAAGGACGCCCATGAGCATTTTGTCAGGGTTCCATGAAACCCGCACTGTAAAATGGCCTACCCAGCCTAAGAAGCCGACCTTCTGGTTCTACAGAAAATAGAGCACAGCAGAAAAGATTTTCGATGCAGATTACGGATGTGGTAGCCATTGGATGCCCTAAATCTAAAGAAGCAAGTGCTACCTGCACTTTGGTTCTCCTGACAAAAGAGGTAAGATGTAAAAATGGAACTGACCCTCCCAGACCACAGCACCTGCAGATACCTCATAAGAATCCAGGCCACTCAGTTTGAAGGAGCAGCCACAGCAAAGCAAAGAGATACCAACGATAGCTGTCAATGCAGCCGATTTAAAGAGGCAGAAGAAAATGTAATTTGGGGGCTGGCGATGACGCAGAGTCAGAGCTCTTGCTCTGCAAGCACGAACATCTGATCCATGAAAAAAGCTGGGCAGAGATGCACGTGTCTGTAGTTCTCATTTTGGAGAACAGAGACAGGTAGCTCCAGAGCACTTGCTAGCCACCTCTAGTCCAGTGAGAGCCCCGGTCCCAAGACAATAACACAGAGAGGGATAGAAAAAGACACTCCAACCCCCCCCCCCCCCCCGGCTTCTACCTGTGCATGAAGCAGTGTTTGAACCAACATACTCCTGTACTTTCAATGCACACAGAGGACGTGGTTTTGCATAAGCTGCTTAGAATTGAAGAGGCATTGTGCAGTGTGGCAGACATTAGTGCAGTGTGCCTTCCATATTTCCCTTCCATCCTTTCCCACAGAGCTGGGCCTTCCACCTCATCCCGCACAGCCAGTGCATTTCAAGGGTGCCAAGCCCAATCTTTATTCCAGGCACAGGTTCAGTTCTGCAAGGAAAAAACCCAACTCCCTTGCCGGCGACTGCTCATAGGTAGCCATTTAGCTAGCCTTCCTAGGGTTTCCAAGAAAACAGGGACTGTCTACTGCTCTGCCCAAATAAAGGAGAGAAGTATGAAGCTCCAGTCTTGAGGCCAGCCAGGGGGTGAAGCCAGACTGACTGGAAGAGAAGGGATTTCCGTGCTCAGAAGCTTCTCTGCTTGGTAGTTTCCATTCCTACCTATTTCTCTATATGCTGGAAGTTAAGTGCGGATGAATATTTTGTATTATTAAAGTCAGCTTGGATTGTATTTCTAAAAAAGTTTAATCAACTTTACCACCAAAGCATCCAAAATAATAAAATATCCTAGTCAATCCTGTTTCTTTGCCTTGGTCCACTAAATACTCTGTGGGCTTCACATAAGCTTGAGTACTCCCGACCATGTAGTGGGAGGAAGCAGCAATTCGAGTTCAGTCCCTTGTAAGGAGAGCAGATGTAACTATGCTTTAGTCTCAGGGCTAAACACACCATGTCCCAAAGTCACACTACAGCTGAGCATGAAGAATAGAGAATAAGTGTCCAGCACATTCTTAAAGTTTAGGTGTTGGTCACTGAAAATCAACTCTTGAACAGAAGAAGTTTGCAGTATGTGGTGGCCACAGGGCCCGGATAGCAGACCCTGCCTTTCACTCTGAGATTTCACTACGTGCTGAGTAATTAATTCAATTTCCATGTCAATCTCTTACCAGGTCTATGCTCCACATTGACACTTGGAGAGACAGCTTTTGAAGAGGGACATAACCATCAAATGGGCCTACATTCTAGGTTTAGATTGAAAAAAAAATGAGCGCATATTTTTTAAACCTGTATTTATGTATTTTGTGTTTGTGCATACATTAGTGTGGTGGCAATGTGTATGGAGATCAGAGGATAACCTACAGGAGCTGCCTCTCTCCTTCTACTTGTGGGTTTTGGGGACGGAACTCAGGCCGTCAAACTGGGTAGAAAGTACATTTACCCGCTAAGCAGTCTCATAGGCCATATTTGAAAAGGAAAGAGAGAAGGCTAAGTATAGCTTCAAACACGTTTTTAAAAACATTTTAAATTGAGTACTTTCTCCAAAAAGCAAATTTGTCATAACTACTGACAAATTCTTTGATAATCAACATGAAGGCAAGAATAATCCTACATAAAAATTTTGGGGTCAATCGCCCATGTTATCAAGTAGTGACATGGTTGGCCACCACTCACAAGCAGTCTTCTAAAAAAGCAGTACCTGGTATAAGTTTGATTTCTGTTTCATTCAAGCTAAGCACCCCTAGAACAAAGCCTTCTGCCCGTGGGTACCTCATATTGGTGTGTGCGGCTTGGCTACACCAGACTTCAGGTGCTTCAGTGCTACACTACTAGTAACTTTTCAAACATACATGAGAGTTCTGCTAACTATGACCATTCTCTGAGGGTATTAGCATTAAACTCCATATCCGCTGCTTAAGGTCTGCTGTGTTATTAAAATGGTCTTATGGCCTCTGTATGTCAGTAAAGTGCAGGGAAAAAAAATCACAACAGAGTCTTCAAGAATCTAGTGACATAAAGATCATGGAATATGTACAGTTCTTTATTTGAACATGCAATTATGTAAAAATATGAATAAAATGATATCAGGGGCCTTTTCAATGAGTAATCCTGTGATGATGATATTTTCAAATTTGAAGTTACAATTATATTTAAAAGAACCCTGTCTCTTAAATATACTTATTAGAGATTTGCGGACATTGGGATTCTCTTTCAAATAGATGAGTGGGGGGAGGAGGCGCTCACAAGCAGGGAAGCTGGACACAGATAAGGAGAAGTCACTTACTGATTTTTTTTTTGTGCTTTCAAAATTCCCTACAATAAACTTAAACAGCTAGTTTTGAAAACAGAATAATTAAAAGCACAATGGTCTGTGAGATTGGTTTTCTTGAAGCACTTGTGATAAAACTCCACCGCTCTGAAATTTGATTCTGTTTTTCCTCTGAACCCTCGTGTTAACGTATCATTCACACCTGCAGATCATACCCACTCCAGGTGAACAGTTCATGATTTTTTTTGGCATGTTTATACAGCTGTGCAACCATGAGAACCGTGATTTGAGTTTGAACTGAGGGCATAGTGTGCTCTTGTTGACAAGGGAGTGTTTGTTTTGTTGTGGAACAAGTGAGATTTAAATAGTGGTTGGAGTAACCACATTTCAAAGCCAGGCCTGCCTTCCTCTTTGGGGAACAATGATAATTGTAAAACCCTAGGCAGCACCTAGATTTTGTGAGTCAAGCTCTCTTCTTCTGTTCTTGCTAACACATCCCTTCCTTGCCAAGGCACGATAACGAAACCCCTGTTTCCCTCCTTGCGGACAATGTCTCCCTTGGCAGATGTCTAGACAAGCTGGAGCACTGAGGCAGGCAGTCCCTCTGTGTTTCCAAGACCCTCAGGCCAGCTCTGTGGTCCCCGGACTCCAGAGACCCCTGAGAACCTCCGAGTTATACTGCTAAACAGAGAAGTAGGGAACTTCGAGGTAGCACCCACAAGGTGTTTTTATCTTCACACATAGAATTCAATAGCTATTAAGTATTTGCACATAGAAATATAATCGAGATTCTCGACATTACTTATATTCACAAACTCAAAAATTAAAAACTGTTGGAATTTATAGAGCAAAAGGATTTTCCACTTGGGGAACGTGCTCGCCATGATGTCTGTGTGGTTTTATGAACATCTTAGTCCGGTGAGTTTATGAACCATGGCATTCCAGTGATTTTATAAGCTGGAGGAATGCCCAAAGATATGGGAGGTTTTGGTCACTTATTAGGTTTTTTTTTTTTGTTATGGTTGAAAAGAAAGTTTTTTTGTTTTCTGCTTTTCCATTAATTAATTAATTTATTCACTTTGCATCCAGATTGCAGCCCCCATCGACTTCCCATTCCCCCTCACACAGGCCCTCTCCCCTCCTCCACCCCTTCCCTTCTGAGAGAGCGGAGGCCCACCCTGGGTATCAACCCACCCTGGCACATCCAGTCACTGCAGGACTAGACACATCCTCTCCCAATGAGGCCAGAAAAGGCAGCCCAGTTAGGAAAACAGGATCCACAGTTGCTGGGGGACTTCATGAAGACTAAGCTGCACATTGGCCACTTATAATAGAGCAGTCAAAATGATTTACATTTAAAAATTAAGTTACAGATTAAACCACATGGTATGAGGCTAAACAGTTAGCAGTAGATCAAGGAGAGCCTCACGGACATCTTTATCAAGGAGGAAGTAAAATTACTTCTTAATCAATTTGCAAAACTGTTAGTGCCATTCATTAAATAGCCTTGTGTCAAGATGTTACTAGACTAGCTTAAATATCAGCTTGACAGTTTATCCTATATTTATACAGAACTGCTCCAGGAAGAATTTAGAGACCTCCCGAGGCTCCCAAGTAAGATGTTACACTGTTGGCTGTCGCTTCTCTAACAGTCCTGAGCAAAAAGCAAAGCTGTCCTGACTCATCATTTCTTCTACTACTATATTTTTATTTAACATGAGCAATTCTAGTCACAAATATATGTATTCACCAACATTCCATCGCAGCAGCCACAGCATCCCGCTGCAGCAGGAAATCACTGGCGGAAATGGCCCTCATTTATCTTTGCTATTTCTGAAAGCGTAAAAAACAAAACAAAACCAAAACAAACAAACAAACAAAAAAACCAATGGTTTCCCTCAGTCAGGTTTTGCTACTGGATAGATCCGGTGAGTCAAAATGACTTTTATTTCTTAAATAAGCCACCTGAAGAATGTAGGAAGTTTGAGTAAATCAACCATTAACCAAAAATACCCCAGGAACAACAACAACAACAACAGCAGCAGCAGCAACAACAACAACAAAATGTCATTTTGCCAGACAAAGGAAAGGTCAGGAAAAATGCACCAGAAATGGAACTGAAGAAAGTATCAAAACAAGAAGAGTGATTGAAAAATAGTACTAGATATAAACTGTGTGAAAAGACTGCCATTATGTTGAGTTACAGTGCACTGCTGGGATCCAATTCAGCAGATCAGAAGTACCCACTTTCTCCCACAGTTAAAATTTAAAATACTGTATTCTCTAAAGACAGACATTGAAGCAAGTACCTAGCATTGGTACGTGATGATGTCGAGACGATCTGGTATCTGGGCTGATTCTCACTGGTTTCTTTCACTCACTTGTGAGTAAAGAACCAGGTACCACGCTTTTGAAGGAATAGGCACTGAATGTGTCAGAGTCGCTGCTTCTGTCCATGCAATGGGAAGAAGTACAGAAGTGATGGAGCTTGTTCACATCAAGGAAGAGGCTAGCTCAGGCAGGAACCATGGACACAGGGCTCAGGAGAACCTGCCCAAGACGGGTGTCTCTAATCTAACTCCCCAGTCATGTAGGCTAAGGCACTGGTCACAGGGAGGGCTCTGGGTGGGACAGTCAGTCAGTCAATCCGACAGGTGAGAGTGGCTGGTACTTTTACAAGCTCAGGACAGCTGGGGACGGATCCTAAGTTGTATATGTAGATACTGCTGAAGTTGGGAAGGGAAGCAGGTTCCAGAAAGAACAAAACGAAAACCCTACAAAAGCATAGCCCTGCTTGGGTGGGGTCTCCTGTCTTCTTGTTACTTGGTCTGTCCACCTATCTCAGTGTTCAGTTCTCCAGGGTGACGGGGTTAGGGGTGGAACCCATGGTGAAGTGCTGTCCTAGCACACACAAGGCCATGTCTGACCCCCAGCATTACACACACAAATAAACAAATGCCACCTGTACTATATGCTACATATATAATTTATATACAACAATTTGTATGTAAATAATTTATATAACATATGTAAAATTTATAATAATATGTATTATAAAATATATAAATAGGTGAATGAGAATTCATTTACTGACTTTGTGTGCTTTCCAAATTCTCTATAATAAACTTCAACAACCAGATCTGAAAATAGAATAAATAAAAGCATATATATTATACACATATAAAATGGGCCTTTCAATTCAGCCTAGGGGTTCAGATTGGCAGGATAAGTTTGATCACTGGGTTCTCTTAACCTTTTGACTGCTTCCCACTCTTAGGAACCTTCCTGCTGCCTGGGGCATCTCAGTCTGCCTCTGGTGTAGGCTAGCTGAGACTAATCACACTTAAACAGGTAATGGTAGGAGCCCCTCTGTACTCTCTGGGTTCCTAATAGATGGAGAGCCTCTGTCTCACAGAGATTCAGAGGCCAGCCCCAGGCTGCTACCTTGTCTCCTGAGGCCTGCAAGGGTGTTCACAAGCTTTGCTAAGCGGTCAGTCCAGAAGCTGCAGAGGCTTGCAGTTTCCAAAATATGTTTCATAAAGATTTCATTTCACTTATTATTATTTTTATGTATGTGAATACACTGTAGCTGTCTTCAGACACACTAGAAGAGAGCATCGGATCCCATTACAGATGATTGTGTGACACCATCTGGTTGCTGGAAACTGAACTCAGGACCTCTGAAAGAGTGGTCAGTGCTCTTAACCATTGAGCCACCTCTCCAGCCCAATTAATTTTAAGCCTCTGTATTTGTGGTGTGGGCTTCTGTGTGGGTGTGTGCACATGAGGGCAGTGCCCATGGAGGTTAGAGGGCACAACAATGGTTGTGAGTTACCAGGTAAGTGCTGGGAATCCAACCTGGATCCTCTGGAAACCTTCCAATGGTCTTAACCATTGAGCTATCTCTCCTGCCCTCTTGGAAGTTTTCATGTTTCTGTTTGTTTGTTGTTGTGGACCTTTTTTTTTTGTATATTGGTAAGATGAAGAAAATGCCATGTGCAAATGTGCTGTGAGAGAGTCCCATCATTTCAAAGTATGGAACACTTTCAAAATTCTTATAGACAAATTTTCAATTTTTCCCACTCCACAATCAAACATTACAGGCTGCAGAGCGGAAGTCACACATAGGCCTATTGCTGTCCCCTTGCTCCAGGACTGTTCGGATGAGCCTGGTGTGGCCAGAAAGAAAAGCACGGGTGGTTGGTGAGGCAAACAGTTCAAATGTACTGCCATATTGCAAAGTGAAAGGAAGCAGGCAAATTTAATGTCAGTGGTAGCTTATACTTAATGTAGCCAAACATTCATTTGTCATGTGTTTGGTATAAAGGAGATTAAAGATATTTTCCACCTATTCATATAAAACTCTAAAATATAGTGTGCATTTCATGCTTAAATTGTATCTCAGGATTAGCTACATTTCAAGGATCCTGAAGCCATCTCTGACTATTACCTGCCATTCTGTGTGATACACACAGGGTAGAGAATGAACGCTTTACCAGATATTTCCTCCGCCTTACACTCTAAAGAAGTCAGAACACATAGGTTTCTTAGGAAGACACAGCTATCTTAGATAGCTGTGTGGGGTGGGTCCTGCCACTGGGAGATGTGAAACTCTCACTTGTTCTCCAGAAATCTTAGCATGAAATTCATAAAGTATAATAAGTATAAAAGAGTAGTATGTGTGTGTTTACTCGCATACACAGACAGACACACACAGACACACACACACAAACACACACACAACGCACAAACACACACACACAACACAGAGATACACACACACAACCTCTGTGAAGGTTTACTAGGCTGTCAGCTTTCTGTGGGAAAGGTCCACTGTACCTCTACTATAAAGTAAAGTCAAGGAATTGTCAGGATTGAAAGGATACATACAGGATGCAAAAGAGCTAATTGTTAAGTCATGAATCTTCACACAATGGAATTTTCCAACGGTTTTTCTAAAGTCAGAAAATGTTACAAGTTCTCAATGACTCTGAAGATGAGGCAGGGAGGGATACATTCTAGTTTTTTTCCTAGAAAAAACCACCAGGAGCTTTGTTTTCCCTTTGAAATGTGATTGTGGGCAGGAGAGATAGATTAGTGGTTAAAAGTGGGCAATTCTCTTACAGAGAATAAAGTTCAGTTTCAATCATCCAGGTCCCACAACTCACAATCACTGTAACTCCAGCTCCAGGGGATTCTATACACTCTTCCAGCCTCCACAAATACCTGCATTCACATGCAGTCTCTCCTCTCTCTCTCCCTCTCTCTCCCTCTCTCTCTCCCTCTCTCTCTCCCTCTCTCTCTCTCCCTCGCTCTTGCGCTAGTTCGTTAGTGCTTTCTCTTGCTCTCTTGCTCTCCTCCCCCCTCTCCCCCGTCCCCTTCCTCTTCCTCCCTCCCTCCCTGCATCCTCCTCTGTCTCTCACACACGGACATACATACTTAAAAAGTTATAAAAGAAAGAAGCTTTAAAACGTGTTTGCACAATGTAGATGAGCTACCATTCAAAATCTGTAACCAAAGGGCAAGGTCTCCTCCCACTGTTCTCAAACATGCTCAGGTTTGTGTCTCTTCGTTAGCTTTTAGCAATGACTTTCAGGCCAGCTTCAGGTTGAGCCTCAGCTCTGTCACTGTCAGCTGTGGAGCCTCACCCAAGTCATTTGCCTGTGTACATGGGCAGTCCAAATTCACGTTCAGAATCCGGTGTCATGAATGAATGTAGAGAACTACATGTAACGGGTCATGGCATGTTTCTTCCCAAGCATGAGCTCATGACCTCACACCCGTGCCAGACAGGCTGCTGTGGCACCTTGTTACTAAGGTCTACCATGTCTGGACACCTTTCCTGGGCGGGTGCAAAATGGAGCACTCCCTTTTCTCAGCAGGGCTTCCTCTTCTCTACCTGATCTATGTCCCATAACCCTCCACAAAGTTCCAGGTTCAATTTCCTGGAATGCTTTTCCATGCAAATGAGGTATTCCCAGTACTTGAATCCTCAGCCAATTGAAGTTCACCCTAAGAAGAACCCCTTCCCACGTGCCAGGGTTCATGTATACAGCCCTTGGTTTACCCCAGATAAAGTGTATGGGCATGAAATGTTTTCTAAACACTGAAATCTTCGCAGGAGACCTCCCACCCCCTTTACCTCCTCCACCTCTGAAACTCCTAACCACCACCTCCCTCGTCCCACACCCCTGACACCCCCACACCTCCCCTATCCCCCATCCTCCACATTCACCGCAGGACTGGGATCCTGCTGGCCCGCCTTTCCAGACTTCACTTTATTCTTTGCCATCTTGTGTACTTCAGGGCGTGGACACCCCAAGGGAAGAAGTAGAAAACCAGAAGTGCAGGGAAGTCTAGCCACTGAAGACTGGTCTGGGAGAGGTAGCATTACTGTGTCAGGTCATCAGAACTGTTGGAAGAGCCAGACCCCTATTGATTTCAGTCACCTTTCTGTTGTGACAAACACAGGGCTTGCTCAGTTTACAGTTCCAGCCGCAGTCCACCATCTCAGGGGAGCCAAGGTGGGAACATTAGCAGTTAGCTTTTTGGTACCCATAGTCAAGAGCCAAGAGAGAGTCAGCACACTCTTGCCTGCTTCCTTGTCACTCAGCTAGTTTTCTCTGTTCTTGAGGCTAAGATTCAGGCCATGCAAAGGTACTGCCCACCTTGTGCATGTCTTCACACATAAATTAACAGTGAAGACAGTCTTTCACAGACATGCCCACAGGCCAACATAATCTAGTTAACTCTCAGTATGATCCTCTTCCCAGGTGATTCTAGGTTCCATTAGGTTGAATTCAAGCTAAGCAGCACTAAACACATGTGTTTGTTTCCTCTCCGTGCATGTGCCTTAGCATGTGAGGTCATCACCAGGTGTTCTTCGATCTCAATCTTTGAGTCAGAATCGCTCCTTGTATGTGGAACTCACTGATTTGGATAGACATTTTGGCCAGCAAGGCCCAAGGATTGCCTAGTTTCTGCCCTACACCCAGTATTGTCAGTGAGTGTCACCAACTTGAACCAGTTCTTTAATGTGGGAATCAATTCTGATCTTTATGCTTGAATTACAAATCTTCCACTGATTGAGCAGTCTCCTTAGCCTGCCTCATTTTCAAAATCAATGATTGCATTTTTCTCTTGAAAAAAATTAAAATTACTTTCATTTCAGATCCCCATTAGCAAAATTTTGGTAAAATGTTGTTTCAAGTTTGAATTTGAATTACTCCTTTAGAAAAATAACAGTGTAGGTCTTTTTGAACTGTGCCCAGACCTAATATCATGTGGTAAATCTCATCTACAAACTAGTATTACAGCTTTTAATGTCATCCATCACTGCATTTGATAAAAAAGAGGGCTATTTGAGCAACGAGAAAAGCTGCTGGCTCTAGGTCTACAATCCTCTTTCATTCTTTCTTCTAACCAGGGTTGAGATCTACCCATTACTGGTTTCAAATCTACCTTTTATATTTAGTGTACATGGGGCATGGCTAGGTGGAGTTAGAATCTAAGATACAAAACAATATTTCCATAACATATATTTATAGACCATCCCACTGTATAACCATGTAGAAAGGTTTGCATAGCATGATCTAGGTCCAGTTTGACAGAGAGTCACAGTACTGACAACTGATTATTTACTCAGGTACTTAACATGCATGATCTCCAAGCTCCCAAACACCATGAGAACCAAGTATTTATTACCTTTATGGTTAGCAATCAAGAAGATGTCTGGGGGGCTGGGGATTTAGCTCAGTGGTAGAGCGCTTACCTAGGAAGCGCAAGGCCCTGGGTTCGGTCCCCAGCTCCGAAAAAAAAAAAAAAAGAACCAAAAAAAAAAAAAAAAAAAGAAGATGTCTGGTACTATGCCCAGGATGTAATGTATACATTTATGTGTGTGATACATGAATCAGTCATGTATCCCATAATGACATAAAGTAAGAAGGAATTATATGCAAAAAGAGCCGCTTATAGCCCCAGCTATATCCTTCACTATAAACAGAGGGAGAAATTGTTCATTATTCTAGTCGATGTACTCGTTAAAAACTACTGGAGGGGATGGGATGGGGGGGCTTGACTTCATCAACACGCATTGTATGCACACGTGAAATTTCCTGTGAATAAAACATTAGAATACCATCTAACCCTTACCAAAAGTGCACAGGTGGCAGGGGGAGGGGCACAATGTCCACTTCAAGCTTGGCTCCTGGCTGTATTTAATAATTATTAACTATGATGAATACTATGAATGATGACACCAGAATTTCAGCATGGCCTCCTGAGGTTATGATTCTGATTACAGTGGGGTAAATTTAAAAGGGAGATGAGACACTATCATTAGTCTCAGTTACAACTAAAATGAAGTAAATGCAGTTGTCAAACATTAAGCTTTACCAGACTAAGTCTAGAAATAGAGTTTTAAAAGGAAATTTTTGTAAGAGAAAATACAATTGTCTATTTTAACATATAAGAGGATTATTTTATTATGTGATCTTAACAGATCTTATGCGTATTAGAGAGTATTCATTGTATAGCTTGAGTAACACAGGGCAAATTATTGCATAGACCTTGGATTTTCCCCTTGGATTTTTTAAATAGCTATTCACTCAGTGACGAGTGACTATGTGTAATATATTCTCGAAAGAATAGAGTTGATGCCTCCTCATCAGATGCTATGAAAGCAAGGAGAAGCATCCTGTGTGCCTACACTAAGCGAAGTGCACTTTAGGAGGCCATGTTCTATAGAACACACCTGGAGAACACCTCTCTGCAGGACATCTTCACTCTTCTCAAGGACACAGGGAAGTCCAGATCACATAAACACGTGGAAGAACACTGTCCTAAATGTCACTACTGATGGAATGAGTACTCGTAAGCTTACTATTACTAAAGACAATTACTAATGTTTTAGTTTAAAATCTTAAATGTAGTTTAATAACTGCAAATTTATTAAAGAGGTGTTGGAGAGGTAGCTCAGACATGATGTCGCAGGTTGGATCCTGTAGCACACAAACCCACATAAGAAGCCAGATTCCGTGTTATACATCTACAACCCCAGCACTCCTACAGTGAGATGCCAGACAGAGGCAGGAGAATTGCCCTGAAGCTCATGGGCCAGCTAGCCTGGAATACTCAGTGTGCTGGCAAAAACTAGAAACGAGCTGCATGAACAAAGAGGAAGGCGAGAACCTATGCTGGACGTGCACGTGGGCTCGCAGGCATGCACGTACGCACACAGGCATGTACGCACACATGTATGCACGCATGTATGCACGCATGAAGACTAATTCACCCAAATAAACAAGTATTTTTAAAAAATAATTTAAGAGTCAAGGATTAAAAGCATGTGTTTTGTGAGTTTAGGCAAGCATGATACCTGAGGTCGCATCATCCATAGCAACTAGAGATATTCAAAGAAATTAGCTATGTTAAAAGTCTGTTTAAGTTAAAGAAATTTAAAGGGAAAATTGTTTGAAGGAGTAACCTAACCGGTTTTAAATGATATTTTTTTAATTGAACCTCTTTTAAAGTTTTATTTACTTATTTTATATAGATGAGTGCCCTCTCTGTATGTACACCTGCATGCCAGAAAAAGGCTTCAGATCCCATTACAGATGGTTGTGAGCCACCATGTGGTTGCTGGGAATTGAATTCAGGACTTCTGGTAGAGCAGTCAGTGCTCTTCACCGCTGAGCCATCTCTTCAGCCCCCTGAAGTTCTTTTAAAGGCAGGCGTTTATTAATGTTGACCAACATTCTTTGTTATTACTTTTCCTCCTTAAAGTATAATTTCAAGCATATTAGATAATACGAAAGTAGAGACAGCCTGTCAGTACTTATACCGTCGTATATATATATGTCTTATGGACAGCCTGTCAGTACTTACATACTGTCTCTTGGTATAGACAGGACAGGAAGCTCACCTTGGTGTTCTGCATAAGTGAAGACACATTATCTGTGGTCCTTTGATGGGTGCCTGTTCATGAGAGCCATCACAGTTGACTCCCTTTTTGTCAAATAATTTTTAAAATGCAATAATTCTTTGAATTGTTTTATGTTTTCAAAGCTCAATAGAGGTTAATTTTCCCCCTAAAATGACTTTCTAGATTTGCTTCTCTTCCTTGTGGGTCTCTACCAGGAATCACAGGTCAGCCCAAGAAAGAAAATAAATACCGGTGTCTGAATATGCCAGCATTCTCTTTGATGAACTTCATAGTGACAAATTTTATTGTAAAAAAAAGTAAAAAAATAATTTTTTTAAAAAAGAAAATAAATATCTCAGGGTTCCATTTGATTTCTGCAGTAGTCCTACTGCTTCATAAATATTTCTCAAAATATAGCTGACGATTGCTGGCTGTGGTGGTACCCACCTTTAATCTTAGCACTCAGTATGCAGAGGCAGGCTTTGAGGCCAGCATCATCTACAGACAGAGGTCTAGAACAGCCAATGCTGCATAGGGTAACTCTGTCTCAAAAAACAAATTATGCAGTAAGTAAAAAGTATGCCGATTAAGAAGTATGCCGACCCCTGAGAAGGCAAACAAGTGCTTACAGGAGGTCTTTATGCCTTTTAGCCAATGGGAAGCACAAGAAGTCAGAAGGGCTGGCTGAAGGTCTACGCCCTGATTCTCTGCGCCGCTGTAGGCAGTGTGGTGCACATCTCCCATCTCCTGGAACTGCTCTGTTTCACGTGGCTCCAGCCCTGTGGCTTCTCTGCCTTTCTTGGTCCTCTCAGCACCCGTGCTGCCTTGATTTCCCCTGTCTAATCCTAACTTTTTGTGTCCGAGTGAGTTCTGATCTCCCTTAGTTCTGACTACAGCTCAGTTCTCTGAGATTATGGTGAAATTAGACAGATGTCAGTTATCTCAATATTTCCAAGGTGCAACATAAATATATTGAATTTTAAGTATCATTAAGTGTTAATTACATAAATGAAACTCCTTAAGTAAAACCTAATCAAATGTGTCACAAGGACATTTAATTTAAAAAACAGAAAGAGAAGGTTATTGGAAGGATTTTTTTCTATTACTTATTAGTGGTATTTTTTATAAATTTTCATGTTTTCTCTCTTGGAATTGTTGTTTTGAGATTTTTAATTAGAATTTCTATAACACCCTATTACTACCTTCCACCCTATCTCATTTCCAGTTCACACAGTAACAGCAGTTTCAAATTGTCAAGTCTCTTTACTGGAGAATGCTATGTTATGGCCACATTAAGAAAAGTCTAGATGTGGGAGAGATGGCACGGTGGGTGAAATGTGTGGTGTGCGTGGTGAATACCTTAGTTCAAATCCTAGAATCCAAGGGAAAGCCATGTGCGGCAGCACAGGCCTGCCATCTCAGTACTATAGGTGAGACACGCTGAGGAATGAGGACAGACATCTGAGATTGTCCTCTTGGCTTTCATGCCTGTGTCAGCACATACATATCCTCGCTCACACACATACATACATATATATCCTATACATACGCAATACATCTTACACACATACACACACATCCCCCCACACAATATACCCCCAAACATGCATCCTATACATACACACATAATCCTGTACACACACTCATACATCCTACATGCACACATATATATGTCCTATACATACATATATCCTATACACACATGCACACACATCCCACATATACACACACATTCCACAAACACTCATATATACATCCCATAAACATACATACATCCTACATGCACAGACATACATACATCCTACACCCATACATCCTACACATACATACATCCTACACTCAAGCATACATCCTATACACACATACACACATGCCACACATGCCACACATACACACATTCCACACACACACAATATTACATACACTCCACACATCCTGTGCACACACACATCCTACACACACACACACACACACACACACACACAAACACACACACACACATACACAGAAACACATGAAATAAAACACTCAACCTAGACTAATTCTGTACTGATTTTTCTAACTAAGTTGTTCAATCAGAGTGGAATGGTAGAATTTAGTGTATTTTATAAAGTTAATTAAAGGTAAATAGGAAATTAAAATTATGATCTAGAAAGAATAGAAAATTGTCTTTGCTCCTCTATAATTTTTACTCCTTCAAGACAAATATTTAACATGTACATAGATTAGCTCTTGTATAAATATTTCCTGTTTTATTGATAACTGGCGATCAAGCTCTGAAGAATGGGAAAGGATTTTTAATAGGAAGGTTTATACAGTGATCTTTTATTGTTTCTCAAGCAACTTAAACGTATGTGTACCCATTTTTTATCTTCCTCAGTCTGAGACAGGCAGGGCAGATGCTTTTAAGATTTACTTCCTTTTGTTTATAGAAGAGGAAGCAGACGGTCAATTATTTGCTCAGCCTCAGAGTGGGGAGTGCCGTTCTGTGTGCCTCTCCATAAAAACACCAGTGGAATCTATTCTGTGGAATCCTTTATTATACTGTGGCTTAGTGGGGGGTGGGAGGGTAGATCATAGCTGGGATTCAAGTGGCTGAGTAAAATCTATATACTTTTCCCTACAGTATTTGTAAGTGCTTGCTACATGAGCGCTTGAGTCTGTAAACTCAAGTTCTAGTTCTTCTGCAAAATGAGGCATTGAGACGAGAGAGAAAGCAGAGGTGGACGTACGTGCCTGTCTTCCTAGCACTTGGAAGAAGAGGCTATATAGTGAGCCTCTGATGCCTCCCCCCAAATAAAAACAAAGTAAAACAAAACACAAGAGGAAGAAAGACATGTTAGTCCCCTCCCTTTCTTCAAACTCTATGGTTTTGGTTCCACTGAGACAAATGAATAAAATGACAAGTTTATATCAAATTTCTCAAAGTTTCAGTATCTACACCCTGCTCTGACTCTTCAGTGTTTCTGACACCGTAGTATGACATTCTCTGATTATATTCTTTTAGGGCTTTATTTTTTGCAGTATTTTCTGATTTTACTGTTATAAAAGTAAACAAAACATTTGTATTAGAAATGTGCTGCACTGTCGAATGTCAGTGCTTTAGGAAGTTAAACACTGAAACCATTCAAGACTTCTTAGAGGTCCGAGATGGGTTCTCAGATCTGGGGGAAGATGCCTGTCTTTTGCTAAGTGAAATGTTCTCTGTGATCTGAGACGTTTGAGTTTGCTGTCATCGATGACATAACATGTTCTCAACGGTGGGGTTTTTGTAGTGTAGTGTTATAGTCTATAAATTCCATTTATTAAAGGGTTCCAAACAAGATCATTCTAGGACAAATAGAACCTTGTACATCACTTAGTGGCAGCTGTGAGCTTCACTGCTTTTTGTTGGCCTGTTCTTGCTTGTGACGAGGATTTGTTCTATGGTACTGGAAACATGGAAAGAAGAGAGGGAAGAGGATTGTGGACACACCTCTGGCTATTTTTATTATAACCTTCAGTGGCTTTGACGTCTTCTTTTGGGAAGACAAGCCTTGCCTTCTGCTCCTGCTTCAGAGAAACTGCATCAGCTAAGGGCACACTCTTAGAAAATGTATTCCTAATGACTTTGTTTTTCTCTTGAACAGCCTTCTCTTTCCTGGCAAAGGAGTCAGGAAGGTCATTGGATAAACAAAGGAGTGATAGAAAAGAACGATTTAGTATACATGTCATCTGTGTATTTCTATGAGACTAAAAATTTGGGGTACTTGAATGATTGATATCTTTTTTTCTTATTTTCTACCGTTTTTTCCAATCATATATAGCATCATATTGTAGCTCCCTTGGGCATACTAAAGTTATCATTTAGAAGTGGTGATATTAGGAATAAGAGCAGCAGGGGCTGGGGATTTAGCTCAGTGGTAGAGCGCTTACCTAGGAAGCGCAAGGCCCTGGGTTCGGTCCCCAGCTCCGAAAAAAAGAACCAAAAAAAAAAAAAAGAGCAGCAGTAGCCCCCAACCCCAACATCACTATCCTAGCTGGCCTGCCTTGCTCATGCTGAGGGCCCAATACCGTTAATAGACTTTTGCATTCTCCTCATAACTTCCTATCCTCTTTTCTAGGCAGTCGTGGTGGCTACTGATTTTCTGTTATTCAAGCTGTTATTAGGTAGTTGGCTGCCAACTACCTACTAACTAACCATGCTGTTTATTTTTTTAAACTCTCAAGAAAAATCAGGAAGAAAAGAATAATTCCTCCTCCTCCTCCTCCTCCTCCTCCCCCTCCTCCTCCTCCTCCTCCTTCTTCTTCTTCCCTCTCCCCCCCCTCCTCCTCCTCCTTCTTCTTCCCCCTCCTCCTTCTCCTCCTCCTCTTCCTCCTCCTCCCTTTTGCTTTTTCTTTCTGGACAGCTTCATCTCTTTTGCAGAGTGAATTTTCTATAGTCTTGATAGTTCTAAACTCTGCTCCTCTGCTTGATGCTTAACTGGTAGCTTCTCCAAGTCTCTGTCAAAAATGGTCATCATTCTCTAGGACTACACAGCATTAACTCCTGCCAATTTTTCCTTCTCATGCCTGAGTTAGGCTGCCCACTCAGCTGGGCCAATTCCATCTACAGGAAGGCCCTTCTTATTTCACATTATCCATGATCCCTTCCCCCATTGTCTCCTCCTCCTCTAGGCAGCATTCGCCACTAGAGCTCACTCACATAGGAACAACACCCAGCAAAGCCATTATGTTGGATTTTCCCCTACTCTAAGTAACTTCGTACCAAGTTGCTGTGTTCAAGAGAAAGGCTGTGAGATTTCTCATTCCAGTATTCAGGCTTGTGTCTTAGGGACTTCGTAAAATAACATGGATCATGCTTATCCCCAATGAATGAAACTCAATTATAATTTATTTATTGGGCTTCATGCAAGCAAGTACCCTAACCTAGACTGGTTACTTCCCCAACTGTGCTTCCTAAATACTTGCTGTTTGAATCTCCCTGGGTTACTTCTGCTCTAAAAGTCTGGTGTTCTGGGGAGGTATTTCACTGGGACATCATCACTAGTAGAACCCTCCTATTCTCTTGTTTTCTCCTCCTGAGTTCCTTCTCTTCCTCTCTCCTCTCCTACTCGTGGTCCCTACCTTTGACCTTCAGCCTGTTAATTCAAATCCCACCTCTCTCTATTCTTCTCAGTAACTGCCTGCTGCACATTTTATTTAACCAATAGTTTAAAATTGGGTAGTAAAGTGTGTATAACAAAGGCTGGTGCATGTGGGAAACTGCTCTTGGGCCAACCAGATCTCAGGGTACAGAATTTAGCATATGAATATGAGTGGTACCAGCCCAGCCCCCAACAATCCTTTCTTTAATCTGCTCCTCTGCTTCTTGGATATGGGCCTACTTTAGTGACGTGGACTTTCATGGAGCTGGGGGAGCTTTAGAGGGTGTTCTGAGAGGCATTTCCAGGTTCCCACCTCCATCTTCGCCCTCCAAGTTCACTGACTCATCAACCCCAACCCATCCCCCCACTGCCTCCCATTCTTCCAGGCATCTGTCTGGCATTGGCTTTCAGGAAATTCAGCAATTCTCATTTTCAGGATTTAATTATTTTCAAGATTATTAAATTGTGCTGATTGCATGATGTTATTATACCTTGAGTGCATGTCAAGAGAGGAGGCTTGGCTCTTGACTCAGGTGTGGTCAGGAGCTAGTGCGCATAAAACAGACATCTAACAGCTAACGAGGGAGTTTCACTTGAAGGAGACCTTTGCCCAATGCTTCCTAAGCCTCCTCACAGGCTACATATCATATCTAGCACACATAGGAAATGAAATATAGAAACATAAAAATTTCAAATAAGACCAGATTAATATCAAGATGTTTCAGAGTTACTCAGAGGTACTTCAAGATGGTAATGATGACTGACTTCTTTTTTTAAATATGAAGTTCATTCTTTAAGAAAGAGTAGAGATTACCTGAGGCAACAGTAACTCAAATTATAATTTCAACTCGGAATGGGTAAGGGTTAATTATTTAGAACATAGCACGATAACTATTTAACTACAGTGTGCCCATCTTCCTCTGATTTTTCTATGGGTAAAAATAATTGATATTTGAGGCGACTCTGAGTAAAGGACAGCTTGTATGTTAAATGCAGAATGTCAGGCTACCTGGGCTATCTGGGGTTCAAAGCTCAGTGTTGGCCCTTCCTTCTTTATACTTGGGTAACCTCTGGTAAGTGGTTAAGGTTATATGTGCCTCAGTGGACTGTTTTCTGACATAAGGATAGCCAGTTCTACTCATTGTATGGGGATTATCATAGGATTAAAATGATAAAGCATAATCAACTTCTTGTCATAATGAGCATTAAATAATCAGTAAATATTTAGTATTTATAAGAATCGAAGACCAAGACCATCAGGTATTATTCAAAATTAGTTGATGAATTCCATGTCATGATAACACCCCTCACAATACTGTAAGTTCCCTCAAGAAAGGACCCATTGGCTATTTTCTTATATGTCCTTGATCCTTGTCCAAACGTGTCCTAGAAATGCAGAATGCAGTTCCTGGGGTTGGTAGGGAATAGGTCAATGATTGCTGAACAGATGACCTTTCCTTTCTCATCCTCAAGAGATACCCACTCAGTATTCTGCCTCAGAAATGCCACCAGAAATGGAGTCTGGGGAAATCATGGTGGAGTTTGGCTTTTCCCCTCTAGTCAGAGCTGCTAATGATAGTCTAAGATGCCATTGTTGTCTGTCCCTCCTGTCATCTCTAATCCTATTCTAGGTCATCTCTTGCCTAAATGATGAAAGTAGCCACCAGGTGCCATGTTGGTAAGTGTACCTCATTACAGTCGGGCCCTAAACGAATACTGAGAAAACACCCAGGGCGTCAGTTTTCTTAAGGGTGAATTCAGGCTCATTCTTGTAGCCCTGAGCTGGTACCCATCCATATCTTTATCTTCATTTTCATAACATCACATCTTGAACTTTACACAGTGGTAACACAAAATCATTTCTGATGCCCTTTGCACTCTCTGCCTAAGCTCCTCTTAGCATTGCCAAGTCTAATCTTTCTACGGCCAGTTTGGGGTCAATTCTTTGAGAAGACTTCCTTCACCTCTTAGGGTAGCCTAAATGTCATGGTTGTAATGTGTTTCCAGAGCAACCAACATTTTCCACTAAAGTGAGAAGCTGTGGTTAAAATGGGCCCAGAGGCCCCAGTGTGAATGCTGGTTCCCCAAAAGGGGTGAGTGGGTCACTTTGAGGTGTGCTTTGAAGTATCTTAGCCCAACCCAGTTTCCTGCCCCTCTCTGCTTACTGAATGCAATGTGACCAGCAATCTCAGCTCTTACATTATGACTTTCTAGATATGATGTGCTATATTGGTTCAAACTGTAAGACAAAGATAACCCCACCCACTTTAACTCCACATCATCAGGAATTTGATCACAGCAACACTAGGAGATACGGGTGTTCATAATTATACTACAGTAAAGAATCAGCTTCCATGATTTTTACTTTCAGATAAACAAACAAAGAATATGGTCAATTCAACCTTCAGACTGTTTGCTGGGAAAGTGTGTGTCAGTCGTGGAGTTCCTGCCTGAGGTAGTGGGACAAGGATCCCCATTAATCTTGCACAATGACGGGAACACTAGGGGCTGATCTTATATTACTAAGTGAAGACATTTAGCAGACGTCAAATTACTTCTTTGCTTTATCATTGCCTCAATTTTATATTGTCAGCTGCTGGGAGGGGTATATATGAATTACTCAATGCCTTCTGGACTGGCTTGTGCCTCCTCATTTGGAGGTCTCTATTTTGTGGCACAATGGTTGAGTCTATCCTCCAACCAGAACACACATTGTGCTCTATCACATTCTGGCTTGCCCTCATCTCTTGTGAGTGCACACAACGCTCACAGAGATAACCTGAGCATATTGTGTGAGACACACTTTCTCCTGGACCCATGCAGTTCTCTCATTAATCCGAAAGAAGCTAAGAGAATTAATCATTCATCACCTATAACATTTCCTTAAAAAAGCTCTCCCATTAGTATAATAAACCAATAAATAAAGACGTATACATGAAAGGAATGTGGTACAGCTTCATAGGTTTGGCTACTTTGTGGATTCTTTCGTCTTCCACCCTTATCCCACCCTTTCAACATCCTAACACTAGATAGGAGAGAAAAAGGGATGGAGGGGGAAAGGGGCATTGTTATCGTTAGACTGCTTCCTGCTGATTAGGGGAGTGTTCTCTTGGGGGAAATTTGACCTTCCCCATCAGGATAATTTCTTCTTCTTGATTATTCTTTGTGTATGAGTACTTTCCAAACTGCAGCCAACTGCAACCAACCAATAACCCACCAGCAGCAACCTGGCCTCTAAGGGCCCTAGCATTTCTACACCCTCTGAGGACTCTCCAGAATTCCAAATGTCGCAGACTTGCAGAAACCATCTGCAGCTAGAAAAAATCACACCCCTGCTAGAGCATGAGGCAAATCATAGCTCCTGTGGACAATCTGAAACAGTTCAATATCCCATACTTTGGATTAAGATGAAAACATAGCCCAATACTATTTCTGTGCTTTTAAAGAAACCAAAATTCTCACTACAGGTTTGGCTTGTATTAATATTTGAAAGGATAAACATAAACCTGAAATGAATTGTTAAGGTTCTTTTGCTTTAAGAAATAGACTTATAAGTCTCTTCCTTCAAGAGAAACAGAGATTGGGTCTTAGTTTATCTCATTTACCCTACCAGGTCTGCTTATAAAAACGTCAGTCTAGTTGACCTTTGTTAACAATGAACCTTGTATCTGGTGATATGTGAGACCCGTGTCTCCAACACACTGTGCATCTGTTGGGAATTGGTTCTAATGCTTTGTCTCAATTTGACTCCCAAACATGTGCTTCCAGACCCTCAGCTGGCTTCAACTGGTAATGAAGAACTGCTGTACAGCCAATGGCTGGGCAGAGAGATGGAGGCAGGACTTTTAGATTCCTTGGGCAAGGGACTGAGGGAGAAAGGAAGAAGAGGAGAATCACCATGACTAGGAGACAGAGGGATAAAATTTAAGACCTGCAGGAGAGAAAGCATCCTACAATGTAGTTGGAAAGGGAATGTGGCCCTATTGGGGTGGGGAGTGTCCCCAGAAGGTAACAGAAGGTGTTAAGCCAGGAATACTGGAGGGAAGTGTATACTAGCTGCAGGGAGGTTTAGAAGTGACTAGCCACGAGCTATTCAAGGCATATCAAAATTAGTTGGTCTGTGTGTTTTTCATTCGTGAATCCAGAGCTCTTGGGTGAGGTGCAACCTGCTGGGAATATCAAGTGGTTAAACTAAATTTACCGCTACATGCATTTACTGTGTATTGGCAGAGAAATTAGGTTTTAAAGTAGTATGTGGAACCTAATCAGCTCTGCTCACTGAGGGATCCCCATGGAAAACACATGGGCAAGAGGAAGCTGCAGTATTTCACTACTGGAGCAGGATTGAGGTCGAAATTAAAATACTGATATGAATTCTGGGGCTAGTTCCATTTGGAATTTAGTGACATGGGACAGCCATTTTACCCTGATGGATGAGTGTCACAAAGGGCATTCCTGTGTTTATCAAATATTCATATGGTGGCTATTTATACCTGTAAACTAGGTATAAATACCTATTGCTAGGCCCTCAAGAAAGGATGTCCTGCCCCTAAGGAACTCTTGTTTGTGATGATCAATGTTGTCTTAACTGTGTGACACCCAAAGGTGCCTCCAGATCAGCATTGCCAGAGAAGCTCAGGGCAGGGACCCTGCACAGATTGGCAACACAGAATCCCATCTGAGGACTTTCTCCAGACCCCCCAGACCGCAAGATGCCCTTTGAGAATCGGGAGTATAGGAGGATATTACTGTCTCAAAAGGGATTCGCAAGCTGTCATGGAGCTCAGCGTGTGGTGTGACTTGCTGTCTATTCTGATGTAATGCTGCCTAATCATTCTTTGGTATTGTGATTCCCCTTTAGCTTAGCTTTAATTGGCTCTCGCTTCTCTGACTCCTCTACCTACTACTGCTGCCTCAAATTCTCCACTACTGGAGTCTAAGATGGGGCTTAAGGATAGCAAAGAACCAGAAAAAAAACCCTCCAAACATTTAACTAAGCAAGCATATTTATGCATACATGTTACATTATATGTACTCACATATACACATGCTAAGAGCACAAAGCAAGTTCTTCTTGATGTGTTAAATACTCCTTTAATATCTGAGTAGGCATGAATGAACAAAAAGGGAGGCTGGAGTTTTCATGAAAATGTAAAGAACAAATTATAAGAGTTGGATAGAGTTTGGGATTGGAGGAGAGAGAGAGGGCGGGAAGAAAACAATAAACAAATACAAAATTCACACATATAAACACAAAGACGGCTTTGGATATTTGTATTTTAAATACACACTCGTTAGAATATTAAAAGCCAAATTCCAAATTTAATATGGAATAAAATTTATTAATGAAAGTCTTAGGGCTAGGGGTATTGCTCAGTGACACATCATTTGCCTGGCAATGCATGACTATCTCTAGACCTTAACACACACACACACACACACACACACACACACACAAAGGTCACCATACCAAAAATCTTAAAAGACACTTAACAAATTTTGTTACCTCTCTACATGATCTACTCCCTAATAAACAAAATCAAGATACCAATATTTGGGGGTTTTCCCACATTTAATTATACCCTAGTTACAAAAATAATTCTTTGTGTATTTTCACAGAGACTACTTAATACAAATTAAGCAAGAATTCCTAAAACATTTTCTTTTTCCGCAGAAAAGGGCACATTCTGGAAACAACCCAGGTATGGGTTCTGCATGGAGCTGACTGGGGCATGGGTGATGGCAGCTGGCAGAGTGGAGGTCTCCACGGCCACTCCACCATGCTCTTCTACACAAAGCTTTGTTTTGGATGTCACTTGCTTAGATTACTAATTAGCGAGCAGAGGAAGAGGAGGTCAAAGGTGCCAAGAATAATTAGGAAGATACCAGAAGTCAATTTACCTATTTATCTTATACTGAGCCTATTGTGTGACTGCGGCAAGAAAACCAGATTAATCCCTTCATGATTTTGAAAAATGTGTTATTTTCCACTTTCTGGAAATCAACATCTGGCAACAGACTCAGCCTTTCCTTAGGCAAGTGCTCTTTTCTGACTCTGGGCCTGGGAGCCCAGGTTGTCTAGTCCTGCAATGCCCATTGTGACTAAACCAAGTTTAGCCATGATCAATCTGAGGCAGCTCCGTGGGGACCTTGATAAGAACAACCAGGGACAAATCACCTGCTTTAAATGGAGGCCTGGTACTCCTGTCTCTAGCTCATGAAATGGGCAGGCAAGAGTTAGAAGAAAGCCAAGTAGCCCAGGGAGTTCTAACAGCCTGGCTCAAGACCATGGCTTACACAAAATGAAGTCTGTGCTAGAACTTTCCAGCATGGGGGCCAACGAATTTCCTCCAGACTCCAGCCAGCTTGAGATGAATTATCTGTCATTTGTAACAAGAATCTATATACTGAGAAAGAACGACTCAAAGCCTATTACTAATTCTATGCTGTGCTCAGGGACTACTGGATAATTAAGACTGTAAATCAGGTTGGGGCGTGGCTTGATGTAGAATACTTGTCTACATGCACGAGGCCCTGGGTTCCACCACAGAACTGTGTAAAATAATTAGTATCAATCAAATAATGCAAAGTTAACCTAGGAGGGAAGTAATCTCACACTGCAGAATTTGGACTACAGCTGTCGTCTCTGGCAAAAGGTGAGTCATGGGTGTTGCTTTTTCAAGTTCCCAAGGCACCCATTCATCTCGGCACACATCTCCCTCAGAATTAGACGTTACAGGGTCTTCACTCAGAGCTCCTTAGAGACATAAATGTCAATGACAAAATAATTCTTCCAGCAAGAGTGAGAACGTTCTACGTTCAGACAGTTTTCAACATTAATAAAACCATCTGGCCTTAATCTGAAGATAATTATCTGCTTACCAGTGAGGGGAGAGGAGAGCACCAGCAACCGTCTCAACTTGAAAAGGACTTGTTTACCTGGATGGGCGCCAAGGCTAGCCTACACATCCTCGTTCAACTCAGCCAAACTTTTCGTTTATAGTATTCACATGAATACCTTTGGAGGGACTTGGAAGTGAGAAAGGGAGGGGGATGGGGATGTGGAACCTGGAGTTTGAATAGTTGCTGAGGAAATATTCTGAACAGTGCATAATTTAAATCAGAGATTGTATCCTTATATTAATGTTTTTCATTTGCACAGATGCATATATTTGCAGAGAAATACTGAGAAGAGAGACCAGACGAATTCTGTGTGTCTACTGAAAAAAGTGCTATTCTAGAACATGCAAATTGAATGCACACTGACATGGAATTCTTTTTCCACATCTCATGGAAAACTGAACTGGAGCAAGAGACAACTGCAGAGTTTTAGATCGACTGGTTCTGCTTATGACTTCAATGGCTCCCAGTAAATGCTATTCCATGGGGAAAAAAACCCTCTGGTAGTTTTTCAGATAAGGTATCATTACTATTCATTACTGACAGATTACATCAAAAACATTTTGCAAGAATTTCCCAGTAGCAATGCAATGTGGACTGTGTGACACTCCAAAAGGAATTCATAAAGGGAACACCCACATGAACATTTACCTTCCACGGCTCTTTTGAAGAAGACTTTGCAGCTGCCACAGGTCACTACCCCATAGTGACACCCAGAAGCCTCATCTCCACACACCAAACAGATCTTGGAAGGTCTTGAGGATCCAGTAGAAACACTTCGTAAAGTAGAGCTGGGGAAAGAAATCAAGATTTCAATAATGTCTCTATAATAGGACATCTCCTGCCCTGGCCAATTGCATTCCAAATCTTCGACAGTCTTGGCCCCTTGAGTTTCATTCTGCAGTGGTCACATGCTTAATAGCTCAGGAAAACAAAGGTAATGGCATGTCGACCAGTGGAGTCCATCACATAGTAGTCATAGAAGCTGGGGAGGCAGCTCAGTGGGTAAGGCACTTGCTGAACATTTGGGAAGTCCGGAGTTCAGATCCCCAGAACTCACGCAAATGTAGAGTTTACCTGTAATTCCAGCACTCAGCAGCAGAGAAAGGGTCCCCAGAGCAAGTTGAGCATATACAAAATAGCAAGCTTTGGGCTCAGTGACAGATCCTGCCAAGGGAAATAAGTGTGTGTGTGTGTGTGTGTGTGTGTGTGTGTGTGTGTATGTGTGTGTGTGTGTGGAGAGAGAGAGAGTCATCTGACAACCTCCACATGAATGAGCACACACACACACACACACACACACACACACACACACACACACCCCTACACTCATATAAGCATGCATACACTCATGAACACATAAGAAAAGAACAGCGTACAATCAAGTCAATTCTCAAAACTGAGAGATGAAAGGAAAAATCCCATGTGAACACATTCCTATCTTTGAGACTATTTCAGAAACTAGACCATAGAGTTTCAATAATATGAGTGACCAAACATAGGCAGAACAGGGGCAGCAGCAATAGTCACCCAAAGTGGATGGGGTAAAGCTCATCTGGCCTCAAACCTATATGGAGAACTACAGGGAACTAAGAAATGGTGACAGCAGGAGCAATATTTTTTCAGGGAAGAGCTCACCAATGGTTTTCCAACATTGAATGATTATCCCTGAAACCATGCATGAAAGTAACATTATAGGACAGGGCAGGTTATATTTAATAATATATGTATATACATGTATGTATGTAACAACAACTAGTGAGCAGAGAAGCCGTGAATTTAAGCAAGAAGTAGGAAGATTTGGGGAGAGGAAAGGGAAGGGGAATGATATAATTATAATCTCAAAAATAAAAGATAATAAATTTATAAAAGACAAACTAAACTTTGGCTTATTGATTTTTTTATCTTGATAGATATATGAAATCTATACTAAATGTGGCATTTTGGTTTGATATTGATGGTATCCTTTCTAATTAGTAAGCAAAATGAATTGTGTTGAATATATATGTAACAGCAGGGTTTGGGGGGCCTTTAAGCAATAATTTGTTTGGAAGCCATTTAAGAGGAACCTTCTCTAGATACTTTATACATGATTGGGTTAGTTGATAGTATGCTGCAAACAGAATGCCTTCCATTCCAATGGGGAGCAGCAGCTAAGTGGCAGCTTAGGTAGGTGTGCACTGAGCAGGTAGAGAGGCGCGCTTTCCTTCATGGACCATATGCTTTTACTGAGTATTTGTCAGTAAGTCCTCTTATTGTCAATGAGGTAGTGAAGAATTAAATATAAAACTGTAGTTTCTTCCCCAAAGCTAGTGTGGGCACAAATTGTCAGTGTTTGTGTTACTGCAGGGTAAGATGGTGTTACACTGTGGGCTCAACTCTCCCTTCTGGGGAGAGCAGGCAGGGATGTGGGAGTCAGGAAAAAATTTACTCAAATACGACACATAATAATGAAAGGGGGGAATTGAAGCAGAGTGTGCGGTGCCTAAGAAGGCTGTGCACTGGGCATGCTTAGTAGACTGGTAGGGACGCTACCCATCAGCTCTCACACTTGTGACTCTGTGAAAACTGCCGACATGGAAAAACCCCTCGAAGTACACACACACTAAGTGGCCACGAAGCTCATGTCATCGTCCTGGTCCCTAAATTTACTAAATTTACTAAAGCCTGGTCAAGTCTTAACATACATTTGACTTAAAACAGTTTTCAATGAACACCCTTCTCTCCAAATCCAGCTAATGGAACAAACATTCAGCTCCTTGGTCCACCATAGCAAGGTTGCCTTTCTAGAAAATGCCTTCTTAAATCAAGGACTGAACCAGAGTTCTCCAGAGCTATTTCCCCTCTTGAGAAAAGTGCTTTTTATTGCTTTTATTAGTGCCCTCTGACTTCTTTATGACATTCAAAACATTCCATTTCGGCACCAGCAACTCTGCAACATATTGGCTGGGAGAACACAATCCATGTTCAGGCTGACTCACAGGACACTTCAGAGAAAAGCCGCAACTGTAAATATTTAGAATATAATGTAAAATCATCATTAAAACGTAGTTGCTTTCTCACAATGACAAGCAGATGCAGGTTTGTCTGGTTTGGTTTTGTGGTGTTGAGGATTGAAGTTGGCTTTGCATGTCCAAGGCAAGGGCTTCTCCACTTCTGAGCCCATATGCAAGATTTTATTCAACATTTTTGTGGGTCATGATCTTTTACTGGTCTCTTAGCTTGGGACTCTTTACTAAGGCCACACTTCCTCTTGGTGTGATCTTACCTAGTTTTTTACCCTTAACTATCCCAGTATCTTGGGATTTCCAAATGTCCTCCTTCAGAACTTCGCAACACTTATCCAGCTGTCTTCCTGGCATCTGCACCAGGGTGTCTAACTGCACCCCAAACTCATCAAACCCCAACACCACTGGTTTCTATTTGTTTGTTTTTGAGACAAGGTTTCTCTGGGTAGCTCTGGTTGTCTTGCACTCGCTTTGTAGAGCAGGCAGGTCTCAAACTCACAGGGATCTGCTTCGCTCTACCTCCTGAGTGCTTGGATTAAAGGTGTGCATTCCTTGCCTGGCTCATATTTATTAAGACATATTGGAGTTAAGTGAGCCCTTAATTCATTGACTGGTAACTTTATCAGAGGGGAGATTGGACTGTGTATACTAATAGAGGGTAAGCCATATCATACATATATAAGGAAGAGATGACTATGTGTTTAGAGGCCACATTGCCAGCAAGTCAGCATGACTTAGGGAAGGGGGATGGGACATATTCTCCAGCCTGGGCCTCCTAGTCAAGGAATCTGATTTTCATCTTGGACTCACAGCTCTCCAATTCAGGCATCAAGTGTCTCTAGCTTGAGCCATTGGAGCACAATGGTTGAATAGTCCTGCAAACTATGGCAGCAGCCCTTAGATATGTCTAGCTGCTCAGGGGGATAACCTGGATTCATCCCGCATTTTCCTTGTTCTCACACATATGTAACACATGCAAGCCGTGTTCTGCTCAGCCCACTCCCAGGTTCAAATCACTCTGTCAAGCATCAGGCTAGCCCAAAGCTGCTAGATGTAGGAGTTCTGTAGAACTCTCCAGAAGCTTTCTAGCTTACCTTTGTGGTTCATCTCTCTTTGTCCTCCCCTCTCAAGCTAGAAAACTGTTCCATTTGCCTTGAGACCATTCTAAAATCGTCCCCCGTACACTTGGAGTCAAGCACATGCCTAAAGAACTACTTCATTCCTTTCCCTCTCCCAATCCTTTCTCTACATGAGCAACACAGAGCTCCTTGCTGCTCTCAACATTACAGCATGCTCTTTTCCTCTGAGCCTCTGACTGGACAGAGTGAAGGATGCTGGGGTTCTTTGTCATCTGATTCCTGTACTCTCGTTCTCGTCTGTGTCATCCACACAAAACACACGCATGGTATAAGCCCAGATTCATTTGTGGATTCATTGGTCTGTCCCCCTTGCAGGGATGGAGCCTGATACACAACATGCTGCTGGTTCTTGAACATTTCCCAATGGCTGTGGGGCCCTCTTGGTAGACAGTAAAACCTTTAAAAAGTGGGGCCTAGTGGGAGTAAGTTAGGTTGTTGCATGAAGAGGCGGGGCCTAGTGGGAGTAAGTTAGGTTGTTGCATGAAGAGGCGGGGCCTAGTGGGAGTAAGTTAGGTTGTTGCATGAAGAGGCGGGGCCTAGTGGGAGTAAGTTAGGTTGTTGCATGAAGAGGCGGGGCCTAGTGGGAGTAAGTTAGGTTGTCGCATGACACCCTTGAAGGGGGGAATCTCGATTCTGCTCCTTTCCATTTCTCTGCTTCCAGGCCACCAGAATGCGAATAAGCCTCATCCATTATGCCATCTTACATGATGTACTGTGCCATCACAGATCCAAAATGACACAGCCACATGAACATGAAGCGACACTTCTCCAAGTACAGGCTAAACCTTATCATGTCCTTCCTTGTTGACTTGGTATTTTGTTATAGCCTTAGAACGTGGCCTCATGCAGCACCCAGTCAATATGTAATACGAGTCATCAGGTGACACCCTCACTAGAGCCACCATGAAACCCATTATGACATCAGTTCTGATAGCCCATTGCTGCCTTTGTGTCAGACGTTTGTGCATACCCATGAGAAGGGAACCTATGTGATAAAAGAGCCAGACCTAACTGAGATGTCAGAGAGTCTGGCATAAACCAGGCCCACCATAGAGCATAGCTATTCATTTGTTATACCAAAAATCAAAGCCAGCATCATGCCCCTTTCTCTCATGCCCACTTACATCTTCCCACAATAGAAGCTCAGCTTTGCCACTATCTACCTTGAGGCTCCTCTGCCAGCGTCCCGACTCTTCTCATCCCCTAGGTTCCTTGTGTCTTTCATCATTGGCTCTTTTCCATCTTGATGGTCAACTTGACCTTTCTACCTCTGGCCCTCTGCCATCTCATGTTCACCTTCGTCCTCCAGCTCTGAAGGGCCCCACGCAAGAACTCATCTTCAAACAGCTCCTATCTGGTATCTAAATCCCTATAACCAGTTCCATCCTGTCTAGCCTGCCAGTTCTCATGCTCTCTCCTCTTTTTATAAGCTTCTTGCCTCTACTTCTTGTGAGTTTCTTAAACACACCAGATTCAGAGTCCTGTTTGCCTTCCTTTTCCACATTTGGGTTTTCTGCACAGGTACTGGTACCTTAAAGCACTCAGGCTCATATCCTGTCCCTTTGTACAGTTTATCATCAGTGTATAGTAATAATCTTTATATATATATAATATATATAATTTATATATGATTGAAAAATATATATGTATAATGTATTATATATATAATGTATATACATATATACATAAGGTTATTTTTAATCATTTTACATACATATGTATACACACATATGTATACACATACATACACACACACACACACACATATATATATATATGGGCTGCTTCCCAAATGCCCTGTAGCATCATCACTATATTCTACACTGTGATGTCTCCCCTTATGGCCTCTTTTGCTTCAGGGATATTGTTAAGTAAAATGAGGTCTATTTGACCATAAGCACTGTGATATACTATGATAGTAGCTCTACTAACTGGGCTGGCTACTGAGTGACTAAGGAATATATAGAATGAAAGCACAGGACAGAAGAACCACCCACGTCCAATGTTGGGTGGAGCAGAATGGCCTGAAATTTTCTCATGCTACTCTGAATAGTGTGCAATTTAAAAACCTATGGATTTTTTGAAAATTTCCATTTAATATTTAATAATAAACCACAGCAAAGGGAACCAGGAGTACCTAGGGGTTATTGCTTTCTTCCTCCACCAATCTCAGTTGTTACCAAATAGGTTTTCCTTTGAATTGTAAATACCCTTCTCTTCATAGTCCACTGTTGACCTAACTCAGGCCTTTGTCAGTTCTCTCCCTCTCTCACCCTTTTCTCATTGTAGTATTCCCACGCTCAGTGATACTGCATCACTTCTGCTGCTTGCCACCATAAATAGAATCTGTGGAAGGCTACTGAAGTTCTTCCTCACGACTTTCTCTGTACCGTCTCTGCTCTAGCATGCTAACAGCCCTGTGAGGGATCTGGATGACCATTCACACAACTGTCCATGTTCTTCCCCCTCCCATCCTCCCGCACATTTGCACAGGACCTGTCCTGGCAGCAGGTTACCCAGTTTCTCTCAGCTTCTTGGCAGTAAGGGGACAACATCTCTGCCTCAGCAGTCATTACATTGCCCTTGCATTAGTGACCTAAGCATTCACTCACGCTAATCCCTCTAGGGCAAAAGCCTTATCTACAGATCTCTGTGTTTCCTAGCCACTGACCTGGGTTGGCATTGTTTACTGAATGAATAAAATCACACTCCTAATCTCATTATAGAAGTACATAAATTTACAGAGGGCGATTTTACAGAAGGTAAATTAATGAGGCCAAGGTTATAGGTTCAATTCTCATGTGGTTGATTTAGCTTTAGAGAGATTAAAAGAGAATATGCTTACCCAAATGCAAACAAATTAAAACAAACAAACAAACAAACAAAAGAAGATGGGGGATGAGGAGAGTTGAGGGGACAGGGACTCAGACTCTTCTCCAGAGCAGCTCATTCTCACTTCCCATTATTTAGGGACGATAGTCACGAGTGCTTTGCAGTATATTATCTTTTATGGAGTTATTGTTAGTGATTAGCAAGTCACAAATATTTAGAAGGACAATTCTTCCTACTGAGCAACAATTTGTAATTGAAGAACAAAGGCCCAACGTAAAACCTGAATTGTGTGAACCAAATTATAGCTGGTGACCTGAAAATGGGAAACTCAAAAACATCAATGCTTTGGGAAATAAAACTTAATACACAGTGATGACTAATTAGACATCAATAGTTATGTAGTTGTTGATAGACTGATGGGGTGGAAAATCTAGACAAAACCAAACACACACACACACACCCCACCAACTCAAAAACCAAAACCAAAACACTGGGATCCAAAAACAGTGAACTTCACTCAAGAAAGAAGCTTGGAGAATGATCTAAATCACAGAGTTCCTCCAATACAAGATGAAGCAGTTAAAATCTGGGCAGGCATTTTGAAGTTGATCACTAATGTGTCACAGACAATGAAGAGACTCTGCCGTAAGAATGTACCAGCATGTGACAGCGTGAGTGCAGTGGTGGAGAGCAGTCTGTTGTATGTAGACTGTAAGCAATTAAAGCAGAAAAGCCCAGTGAACTGGAAGGAACAAAGACCACTTGACAAGGCAAGTTTGAGATTTCCATTCCTCAGGGCAGGCTGACATGAGCTGCAAGCACAGTGAGCATCGCAGCAATGGATGCGCCTACCCAAAGGGAGACACCGTAAGGGCACCTTAGTCTCAGTACTTAGTGCTCTGATAAAAGAACGCGATGAAAGCGATTTAAGAACGGACCAGGAGGTTGCTCTGACTCACAGTTCCAAGTTACAGCCTGTCACTGTTGGGAGGTCACAGTGGGAGGAGCCTGAAGGAAGTCACATGACATTCACACTCTGGAGCAGATGGTAATGAATTGATGCGTGTTTGCTTGTGCTTAACTTGTACTCTCAGTCCAAGGCCCAGCTTAGGAAACGATGCCACCTACTGCAAGGTGGGTCCCCCTCTCATTTAACATAATCAAGATAAGCCTCCACAGATATTTTTCAGAGGTCCTTCTCCCAGGTGACTCTAGGCTGTATTCAATTGACAATTAAAATTTACCACCATAAAATATAAAAGAAGCTTCAAGAGTCAAGAGAAAAATGTTCAGAAAAACCAACCAACCAACCAACCAACCAACCAACCAACCAACCAACCAAACAACAACCCAACATTTCTGATTAAACAGGGAAAGAAATTCAAGGGCCGATTCTAAAGAAACAAAGTCAGAGTTAGAGACGAGGAGGATTGTGAGTTCAAAGACATCCTCGGCTATGTAGTGAGTCTGTACAGCCTGGGTAGGCTACATGATACCCAGTCTCAAAGTTCAGGGAGAGAAAAGGAAGAAAAGGAAGACAGAGAAGGAAGGAAGGAAGGAAAGGGAAGGAGGGAGAAAGGGAGTGAGGGACAGTGGAAGGGAGATAGGGTGAAGATAGGAAGGAGGGAAGATAGCATCATCTTGCAATGGAAGGGATGAGTAGATGGTATGCTCAAACGAACGAGCCAAAGCCACCGAGAGGACAGATAACACAGTAGGCCATCCACCTGGATGCAGCTATGGCTGACAGAGCTGACATTAACAATTTTTATGTGTATGGATGTGCATACATAATGTGGCTATCAGCTATACTGAATCAATTATATCATACATCTTTTGAAGTAAGAAGTTTCCAAAGCCAAGAAAATTGACTTTATAGAATTAAATACACAGTCATATATGGAATCTCTAAGAATTTCTAACATCAAATTATCTCCAAAATGAGGTTGAACATATACATGCTGACCAATGGTTTTTAATACAACTAAATATAGATACTAAAAAACTGCACCATACTGTCTGTACTAGTACTGACATATACCCATTTATATACAAGGTACTTTTTAGAATCCCCTGTAGGAACCACAGACTCATCACCACCTCCGTGGTCAGAGCTTCATTACAAAGAATGTTTAATTACAGCTGGGTTCTTGTTTGAATATTTCCAGTTTTTTCAGACAGGTTTCACTGTGTAGCTCTGAATGGCCTAGAACTTGCTATGTAGAGCAGGCTGGTTCTTAATTCACAGTGATCCATCTGCCGTTGCCTCCTCTCTCCTTGAGTATTTCTAAATGACTTTAAAAAATTAGTGTGTATAAAGTGTACATTTGTGTGTGCGCATGTGTATGTGCATTTGTGTTCCAATGTGTTTTGCATTTTCTGCATTTAAAACAAATGTCAACATAAAATGTGTTTCCTCGTGGACTTTGGAAGCAGAACAGTGCTTCTTCTTTCTCTTATACATTTAATCAAGGAATCAAAGCTTCAACTTTTCCTTGACTTCTGGGTGACATCATTTCTGTTAGGGATGGCATCAGTCCCTGGTTCCCCAGCTCCGTTCTCATGATGCTCTGTGATGTGGGCCTGTCTGCTAATTGCACCTTCGTCTACCTCCCTGACACTCAGCATTGCCATGCAAGATAAAGAGATAGTCCTTATTCTTTTTAAAATAATCTAAACATGGTAGGCCTTATTCTGCAAACTATGACATCCTTCATGACAATGTTGTACTACTTTGCTGACATGATATAACGTGAAATGAAACATCCCAAGGAATACTTATTTTCACAGGTTCATTCTTCAATGCTGAACTTTCTGAATAAAAATGAGGTACTTTTGAATGAAGAAATGTTTTCTCAGGTAACCCTTTATTTTCTTAGGTGTAATTGTATAATTGTGAAATAACATAAGGGATTTCACATCAGTTTAATGCTCGGAAATAATATCGGAAATACTAAAAATCATCTTCTTTCACACATTTTCTTGCAGTACGTAAAGCATATGCACCTTACCAAAGCTCAACAGTGTTTCAGTCACCAAAGGTTTGTTTGATGGTGGTCTATATTGTACCCAGATGTAAAATGGAACATGGCTTTTTCTGCTCTGCTTCAAGGCAAGGTGACTTGTCAGTGGTTTGTATGGATTGGCGTCACCAAAAAGAATGACTTTGTCATCGATGCCAGTCCCTTTCAGGAGACAGACTGGCTTGGTGGGAAACTCTGAAGACAGTACATCACACACAGACACACGCATGCACACAGAGAGAGGGGGCGGGGTGGATGGCTGGACACACGGATATCTCTTGACACGTGATTTGTGTTTTTGATTAGCTACCTCCTTACAGAGAATGGCAGAGGCTTCAGGCAGGAGCACCAAGGCAACAGGACTGGAGTTCAAGGGGTTGAGCCTGCAAACCGATTCAGAGCCACAATTCAAACCGACCTCTGGGAACGAGGAAAGCACCAGGAAGCAGCTATGGTTGACAGAGCTGACATAAACAATTTTTATGTGTATGCACATGCATGGTGTGACCATCAGCTCTATTGAATCAAGGATAGTATACATCTTTTCTAGTAAAGACTCAAGTTCAAGAGGCTGAGCCTGCCACGAGATTCAGAGCCCTGATTGAACCCAGCCCCGGGAGTGAGGAAATGAACCAGCATGCTTTTCCGGTGGTCACTTCCATGCGAAGCTGCTTTTGTAGCTCCCCATTTCAAGCTGAGACTGTAGGACTACATGATGTGGAGTGCATGGTGTGGAGTGCATGGTGTGAAGGGGGTCCTTCCCTACTGTTTTCAACCCAGGAAGTCCATAAGTCCTGTGATCCACTTCCGGTATTAGCAACACAACCATGGTCTGCCGGAAAAACATCCCTGATGCTTATGTATGGATGACTGGCATGGTGGGTACCACCCACAAAGTGTTGCTCCCCTCTCTAGTGAGGAGCCTGAGTTTCTCTTGTAACAAAATTCTCCATCAATTTTGGCTTTTTTTGAACTTTCTTATGATGTTATTATTACTTTTATGTGAGTTGTTATTTTTTATAGTGGATTTCATGTTTCTGTTTTCAATTGGAAATAGTAGCTTAAAATGATTTTAATAAATCAAACAGTGTGTTCATTTCCTTACTTGGCACTGATGAAACTGTAAACACATCCTGGATATTTTCTGTGCCTTTGTTTTTCCCAGGGTTTGAAGTTAGGGACTGTTTCTTTGATTTCTTCTTTCCAAAAATATTTGGAGCCCGAAGTTTCATAAAGGCCATTCTTTGGCTTCTAGAACTTTCTGCTCACACGGAATCTAATATAAAGACAGCAGGGCAGTACCGCCTCATGGGGCCAACACCCTGCCTATATAAAATATGTATCCATTTCCTTAGCCCCATCTTTTGTAGGCATTGTTCACTCATGCAGTGTTTTTAAGGAAAAGAGAGAAAACGTCTTTTACACAGTCTGTCTCTTTTCATCTTTTGTCCCCTTTGAGGGAAGACAGCCAAAACCCAAATCAACCAACCAAACCAAAAACAAAAAAATAACAAAAAAAACAAAACAAAAACAAAAACAGAAAAAACCTACCACTATTACCATAGTTGTGGGAATACTGGTATTTTCTGGAACAGGTTTTAAAGTTTTATAAGCATATGCTTAGTAAAAATTAAAGAAACCATATAGCCGGTTTCTAGTAGTTGGTGTGTAAGGAAGAGAGCGACAGGGTTTGTCTTTTCCTAGGTAACTAACTCACTTGTACCTCTGCCCCACCATTCCTCTTGTCACCCAAGCCTCCCTCCACGCCTGTTGCCAGCTGTGAGCAGTGTGCAGGCCCCAAGACAAGGGCTTCATAACTCTTCTTTTTCATTCATCGCAGTTCCTAAGCACGAAGCACACATCAGGCACCATCTGGGTCAGAGACATGAATCAGCGAACAATATCTACTAAGATGCTGGTACCTGAAACTTATCTCTAACTCTGGGGACCTAGAGGGAGAAGGAATGCGGGCAAACCCCACTGAGAAGTAAAGTGATCAATACAAGTTGTATTGCTCTTATCTGAAGTGACCAAAAAAGGTTAGAGTTTAGGAATTTTATATTTTGGAAACATTTACATATGCATAATGAGGTGCCTTAAAGTTGGGATTTAGGTCTAAACATGAAATTCATCTATGTTTCATGTGTTCCTTATGCATATAGTCTGACTGCAATTTTATAGTGTTTTAAATAATTCTGTGCACTGAGCAAAGCTGAATACTGTGAAATTTTCCTCCTGAGGCATGCGTTGGCACCCAGAATGTTTCAGGCTGGGAACATTTCAGATTTAGGATTTTTTGAATTAAGAATGCTTGACCTGCATATACAGTAAGTGTTATACTGTTTTTATGTGACTTTCCTCACGCTTACAGATGTACATTAAGTCTGTTTAAAATAGCCTTTCCTCCAAGCAAGAAAAACCAAAATAAATGTTCTAAATTCAGATCACTCAATGAAACTTTCATTTGTTAAGTGAGGCAGGAATCATGGGGAATAAGGAAAAATGTTCCTGAGTGGGTTGAGTCAGGATCAAAATACACACTTTTTACTGCTCAACTGTGATGTGCATGCGTGTGTGTGTGTGTGTGTGTGTGTGTGTGTGTGTGTATGTGTGTATATGTGCATGTGTGTGTGCATGTGTATGTGTGTGTGCATGTGTGTGTGTTTATGTGTATATGTGTGTGTATGTGTGTGTGTATGTGTATGTGCATGTGTATGTGTGTGTATGTGTGTGTGCATGTGTGTGTTTATGTGTATATGTGTGTGCATGTGTGTGTTTATGTGTATATGTGTGTGTATGTGTGTGTTTGTGTGTATATGTGTGTATATGTATGTGTGTATGTGTGTGTACCGGTGTGTATGCAAAGGTGTGAAAATTCTTTTGGAACCTATTCAAGAAAATATTGTAGTTTTGTCTTGCTTTTAGTAAGGTGTGGCAGCCTACCTAACCACCAAATAGGTTGTGTGCTGAGGGTATTTTAAATAATCAATTCATTTATTAAAATTCACATTTAAAAAAGAAAAGTGGTCACTCACTGAAATAGCTTGTTTAGTTTTTAAAAAAGCAATTAAAGGCCCCTCCCAGTGTTAGACCTTTGTCCTTGGACGTGCTCTAAGGGAAGATGAAAAGGGGCTTTGAGACAAGGCAAGAGCATAGAGATCAAAGCCCACACAACACTGTTCTCTGACGATGTAAGAACCCACCAGGGTTTGTAAAACAAGGAAAGGGTTTCCATGTGCTGGTGATCAGTGACAAACATCACTGAAGAGTCGAGGAAGTTCAAGGCGAGAGCGATAGAGAGTTTTAGATCTCTCTTGCTTCAAAACTGTCTTCCTGCCGTGTGTTCCTGTCCTGAGAAAGAAGCCAGTCATCTGAAGCCATAGGAAAACACCTCCAAAGACACAAGCAAGTCTGGCCTTCCTGTTCCACCTTGTTAACTGGAAATCGTCCTAGAGTAAGACTCAGGAAAGGCCTGAGAGGGTATATCTCAGAGCAGAGCATTTACCTTGTACCCTCAAGGTCCTCAGCTCTACTCTAGCACAATAAACAAATAAATAGATAAATAAAAAAACCGGAGGTCATAATCCCATTTGCCACCAAGTTGAAACATTGGTAATAAAGGAGGGGTGGTAGAAACTTCTGGAACCCAGGGTTCAATTTCAATGCCATAGCATCAAGACTGCTAGCTATTCTAACTTGATTTCAAGGACAGCGTCCATGTCCTGTACTAAATGTACCATGGACATCTGCAATGAAAAGTGAACTCTACAGCAACATCTCCTTTCTAATATGGACTCTTTAAAGGAAAGACTAAGATAAAATGCATTCAAACTCAAGGACTTTACATAGGAATATATCTATGAAAAATTTATTATGGGCTACAAAATAGGGCCACAGATTTATGTCTTATATACATCATTTATTTCTTTTTTAATATATAGACAGTAGCATAAGGTATACTATCAGCATAGCACCTTGGATTTTAAAAAGTGGACCCAAAATGGCAACATAATTTTTAAAGAGGTACAAGGGAAAGAGTGGAGGTGCCAGGCTATGTTCTGAGAACAGTACACCACAGGAACAGTGCGAGAAGTGCTAACAGAAACCCCTGAACAGGATCCTAGGGCTGGAGCAGCCAAGGGAGACAGGGGAGAGCAGGTGTGAGGACACTGATGATGGCAACAGGAGAGAGCCAATGAACACAGAGATGCCCAGGGTGACGAGCGAGGAAGAGTTTCAGGCCAGCCAGGTCAGCCATAAGCCCTGAGGCCCCACAGTTGATCCAGCGCATGGCTAGGCAGCTAGAACAGGGTGGAGTGGGGCTTCCAGCAGATATGGTAAGAGCTTCAAGGGCAGATGAACTGGTGAAGCAAGCTGCACATTGAGAACCCTAGAGCCCAGGCATCACCACGCACAGCAAGAGGCAGGCCACTGTGCCCAATAGGAATGGAAAGGCACCTGATAGGGAAAGACAGCCAACGCAGGTGAGAAGCAGAATGGAAAGAAAGAAATGTTAGCAAAGCAGGTAGTCACAAGGAGCGGAAACTCTCGGACTATGGTGGGCATTCTAGGGGAAGTGCTGTTAAGAACAGATGGTATTTGAAGACACAGGTGACAAATAGTTTATCAGAGATGTAGGAAGGTGGGCCACATTTGGACTTGGTTGGAAAATTTGCCTTAAGATGGAATGCATTTAGAGGAAGAACCGGCAAAATAAGGCACAGACGACCTGAGGGGGGTGGGGGATGGGTGGACCCGAGTCACACATTTATGTTCACTGTCCTTCTCCAGGCAGAGAAACAATCTGCTAATTGAGATGACCTCAGCCACCTGACAGGGAAAGCTCAGGGCCAGTTCCCTATGATAGGGTCGCAAAGCACGACCTTAAAGCACGTCCAGGTCCATTAAATTTTCTACTAAATACAAGCAAGAAATTATAGGCATAAGACAGGTTCCTGTCTTCAAAACTCTCCATGTATACATGGAGTTCAAGGAAATAATTTGATAAAGTCTAAAATCAAGCTAAAGAATTTTGCTTTCATGTTTTCAAAATTATGAATCCCAGGGTTGAAGATGGGCTCATGGGAAACTTAACTTTCTATTAAGAAGAAAAAAGCAGAGTTTATAATGTAAAGTACATGGAAATTTGAAAATATAACACATGCAATTAATATCAACATATGCTATCATACAACTACCAAGGGAAAAGGAATCTGGAGTTTCCAACACTCCAAAGATGTCGACTAATTCTGAATAAAACCTGGAATGAAATGGAAGGATCTTGCTCAGCAAAGTCACTTGAGTTACCCACAAGTCCCCCTTTCCCTTCACCAGCAGCAGTAATACCATTCTAATATGCACAATACTTCATGAACCCAGCTGTCTTACTATGGATGCCATGAGCATTTTAATGTTTCATCTCCAAGGAGTCCCATGCTCAGTGCAGGCACACATCTGGGCCATCCATGTCCGACTACATACTGGAATTCTGCATGCAAGAATGGTAATTGCAGGGTCCTGCCGACTGGTTCTCATTTACTGGTGTTTCTGAAAGGCCTGCAGCTCTTCTAGGCTGGGTCTCGGCCTTTACCGTTTAGTAGAGGAAGAAGTTTATAAAAAAAAATGAATAAAAGATCAAAGACGAGAATTTTCATTCAAAGGGTATATAGAGCAAAAAAAGTTAGTAGAAGAATTAGACATATAGTATAGAGACAGGGATCTATACTACAGACTTGAGGTCTCTGTTTCCTAGTTACCTACTCAGCTCCAGTCCAAGCCGGATTACCGTGTTTGGGTAATTTAGACAGCTAGAGTCTCTGTGTCTTTAGTGGCGTAACAGCACGAACTTCATTTGTTTGTGAGAGGCAAACTTCTAATCAAGAAAAGGAACTGAAATCTGCATGAATCATCTTTTCTGTACTACTCTCTAGAACATACACACAGATACACTCAGGCACATACACACTCACACATACACACACTCACATACACACATACATACTCACATACACACAAACACACACTCACACATACACACACTCACTTACACTCACACCAACATACACACTCACACATATATACACACAGAAACACATACAAACACACACACACACACACACACACACACACACATGATACCAGATCATTAGTTAAAATGACCATCGATATCTTTTTAGTGCTTTTACTGTTTTATATTGTTTGCACAATATCCTATAGATCAAAACTGTCTCATAAATTGAAGCGGAAATTTCATCTCACAAAAGTCGAATTGTGTTATTTTGTCATCCTAATCTAGCAAATACCCAGAGAGGACATTAGGAGAGCATAAACCAACGTGAGTCACTGCCACACAGAAAATCACCTCCTCTCCAGGCATCCTGGTCACGGTCCTCACAGACATATAAAGTTTCTTGTAATTTTCAATATTATGGTAAGCTCTTTGAATTTCCAATGGAATCATCCACATCAAAATTACATATGCTTTTTATCTGCATTGTAAAGCTGAAGCAAATCGCGGGGAATAAAAGCTTTACAAATGACGCCCAAATCTAAACACCGCCAGCCGGCCGTTCCTGTAAGTGCCACCCTCGCTCAGCACTCACCCCAGAAACCTAGTGCAAATTGGTGGTTGCGGCAAGAAGAGTCACCATCACCAAGTCAACAAAAAGCCACAAAGGCTACTCTTGGCCAGGAGGGAGTGGGGCTCTTTGTCTACAGGATGACCTAGCATAAGTGTGCCCACGTTAAGGGTGACATTTGACCTTAGGAGGAGTCAAGGTGCATTCTCTAAGAGGGAATGTTTGTAGCTTCCAAGATAGAAGTCTATGCTACTAATATCAGATCACTCTGCACTGTGGTGTGTGTGTGTGTGTGTGTGTGTGTGTGTGTGTGTGTGTGTTGTGTGTATTTGTATGTGTGTGTATGTGTGTGCATACATGTGTGTGCATGCATGTGTTTGTGTGTGTGTGTGTGTGTGTGCATGAGTGTGTGTGTTGCATGCACATGATGGGCCCACACATTTGAAAACCAGAGTCAAAAATCATTATCTTCCTCTATTACTCTTTCCCTTACTCTCTTTAGACAGGGTCTCTCGGTGAACGGGAAGCTCATTACATTACTTTGACTAGGCTAGCCAGGGAGCTCCCAGAATCTGTCTGTCTCCTTCCTACAGTGCTGGGGTTACTGGAATATGCAGCCATGCCCACTTTTCAAAATAATATGGCTGTTAAGGATTCAAGCTTAGGTCCTCATGCCTGCAGAGCAAGAGCTCTTACTGGCTGAGACCTCCATTAAGGGAATATTTTAAAGGGTCAATTTCAAAGGAAACTCATCCTGAAAGTAGGTGACACCTTCCCACAGGCTGGGGTACTGAACTGAATACGAAGGGGCAAGCCGGGGGAGCACATCCATCTCTCTCCTTCCTGACTGCAGACAGGATTTGATGAGCTTTCTTTCTCCCTGCTGGCATACTTTCCCTGCCACACCACAGACTGTCCCCTCACGCTGTGGGCTGAGGTAAACTCATCCTTGTTGAAGTGGCTTTGGCTATGAATTTTTTTCTCAGCAATGAAAAGAGTAAGAGACACACCCCTTTTATATTCTAGCCTTGAAACCACTGAAATTTGAGTTAAAACACAGAGTGATTGAGAAAAACACAGAGTGATTTCTTGACTTGTGGAACAGGTGATTTCCATGCTAAGGAGTTGGTGATAAAGCTTTGGAGATTTGTTTCTGTAAGGCAAACCCAGGGCTGGACAGAACGAAGCTTTGTTGAAAGCAGAGCGCTAGATAAGCCCCATCTTTAATTGCACGTTTTCCAGCGATTGAGAGAGCCACAAACCACCAGGAATATGCCTTTTATGTCTGCAAGGCTCATGCTGTGGAAGAGGGATCTTGAGGATCAGAAGTTCATGGCTATCCTCAACTACATACCACATTTCAGAACAGCCTGGGGTACATGAGACCCTGCTATGTTTTAAAGGCAACATTCTTTGCAAATTCCACAAATTGTACATTGTAATCTACCAGCTCTCTAAGACTATAGAAATATGGTGGAGCATTATTTACCAAAATTACTGGGGGAAAATGTGTAGATTTATGATCCTGACTATGCTGGTCATTGACTATGTGACCTTAGTCAAATTATGTGACCTCTCTGTATCTCAGTTCTATTCCTAATAACATTAGGATTTAGATGACCTCTGAGAGATTTCTCAGGGAAGATGACAGATTTCTGGGCCAATCCACACATGGAGATGCTCCATTTGAGATTACCATTACGGGTGACATACAAACTAGGTTTTCCCACACACGGACTTTCTTTCAGACCATAAGTTTATAATGTGTCCCTAATATTTAATTCTCTTGTAGCTTTAACCTTAAATGGTTTACTAGCTTTGAAAAAATTTTTTATGTCAGACTTAGGGAAGGAAAAAAACAAGAGACTAAAAATTAATGGCTAGCCATTCAAAAATAAAATATTAAGCAAAGTCAGTTCTCAAGTCTTTAGGTTCATAGGTCAATCAGAAAGTGTGTCTTGTTTGTGCAAGGACCCAGGTTTGAATCCCAGGTCTGATAATGGTAGCTCAGCCCTTCCTCAGGTTCCAGATGTCCACGCTGTGTAAAACGTTCACATGCACACAGACTAATAATAAAATGCATCTTTAAAGAAAGGAATGTACGTGATGACAAACCCGCCTATCAACACAGAGGACACCAAGTGTCTTTGATGCAGAAGGAGGACTTGAACCTGCTGAAATGAAGCATTTTCTGCCTTCCTTTACTCCATCCCACAAAACAGTCACTTAGATGGCTTCCAATCTGTTTAGTGCAGGAAAATATAACCCTCGTCACACCAGATAAGGCTAGTCTTTAACTGAATTTCACTGCGTTCTCATGGGAGAAAAAAATCTAGTTTTCAATAACTGTCTGAAGAAATTTTAAAGTATAATGTACCTTCTTTTTTTTTTTTTTCTGAAGTGTACTCTTTGCTAACTACCATCAGTTAATGGAACCTTATTTCCCTTGAGAAATAAAAATTGCTTGTTCTGTAGTTTTCAGTTTATAAACACGGTTACCTGGAAGGAGTAACTAGAAGGCAAACTATGAACAATATGAAGAGGAATGTCAAATAAAACAGAAAAATACGCACACTACCCAGGAAGAACAAGGGTGGGACAGGCTAGCCACAGTCACCTGCCTTAGCATCCCGAGAAGGAAAAATAATCCTGTTTCATAGCATGCCATCAATCCCTGGGGGAAAACCAACACATGATGCTTTCCTTTGCGAGTTCATATAAAGATAAAAGGAACAGATTAATATGCATATTGATTTCTGTAGCATGTTAATTTTCAAAACAGGTTCCATGTGTCCCAGGCTGAACTTATCTACAGTCAGGATGACCTTGCGTTTCTTATATTCCTGCCTTTTCATCTTTAGAGCTGAGGTTACAGAGGTGAGCTACCACAACTGCTTTATGAGGTGCTGAGATCTAACGTACTGCTTACCGAAGGGTAGCACGTTCCTGAGCAAGCTCCTCAGGCATATGCTAATCTAAACAAATGCTATATGTGTTGTGTGTGTAGTGGGTATGTATGTGCACCTATGTATGTGCAAGTATGCTTGCCTCTGCATGCAAGTGTGGAGGTCACATGTCGAAGTTGGGTGTCTTTCTCAATTGGGTTCCCCCACCCTTTACAGACAGGATCTTGAAGCTTTCCATTTAAATGACACTGGTTGGATCTGCCTGTCTTACACTGGTATCTGCCCAGCTCCCAGTCCTGGTTTATAGACACTTTTACAAGGGTCCTAGGGAACCAAATCCAGGTTCTTATGCTTATTCCCTAAGCACTGTACCACTAAGCAATCTCCCTAGGCCCTTAATGCAATGTTATGAGTGTTGGTTTGAGAAAGCGATAATGTTAAGTTGGAACATTGGATAGAAAGAAAAATCGAGTCTCGGGCTACATCTGTGACTTGGGCTGGAGGTTAGGCGTCTGCTGCAACTTGTCTGAAAGCTTTACTCAGCATTTGTCCTGGTCTTCATTTTTTTCTGATGCTTCAGTGTTTCTTGTCTTCCAGCTTTCCACTTTCAAGCTCTTTCTTATAGACTTTCCCTCCCCCCTGCTTTTTCTTCTGTTCCCTTGTTCTGGTCACAGCCGTCACCAAAGAAGAGGCGGAGTAGGGTACTAGCTGACTAGCTTCAAGGGGCTGGGAGGAGAGTGCAGAGGGATGAGAAAACACATTCTAACCCCCCCAAAGCTGATATATGTGCTTACGTGCAAACAGTGAGATAAATGAACCATAGCTGACTACAAGGAAAGATTCACTCGAACACCACTGAGAACATACTACAGAGCTGTGTTACTACTACAGTGATACGTCTTATATATAACCAAACCAGAATGACTAGTCTATGTACATTTGCAGAATTTCAGACATTAGTCAAGATTAAGAAAATTCAACTGCCATGTATTTAGATTCTTGTTATATATTTCTAAAAGTTAAAATAATACACCAATGTTATCCGAGCTGGGCCCCTGCACCTTGTCCTCTTAAGGGTTAGTTTTGCTCCGAGTTTATACCTCACACCTTATACGGACATCTAGCTCAGTATCAACTTCTTTGCATTTTTATTTTCAACGTGTCAGACCCTTCCATTCCTTCTAGCAAGCATTTAATAACAACCTGTCCATTTTCCATAAGGATATGGTAGGATACCCTGAATATGGTAGGAAATACCTAGTTATGCCTAGGAACACATAAAGAGACACAAACACGGCTAAACCCAGAACAATACATGCAAGTAACAACACGAAGTATTTGTGCGTGCTGGAAAGCATGCAGGGATAATGTTATAGAACTAAAATGTAAGGAATCGACGCATTTGAAAGGCAGTGATAACCTGAGATTGGTCTTGAAGGACAGGTCAATGTTAATACCAGAAGGCTTTCATTATTTCTTTTCCTTAATATTTCTTTTTGATTGTCTGTTTACAACATGGTAAGTTTAAACACTAATTAAAAATAAAGCCATTTTATGCATTAGGATCATTAAAAGGAAATCTGTTCATGATAAAAACCACAGGCAAGCTTAATAGGCCCTGCAGTTTAAGAGTAAGGCCGTAGGGCAAAGAGCAGAAAAGTTGAACAGGTCATGCCTTCAGCACATACTTACGGGTCCAGCTGTATTAGTAAAATCCAGAGGACCATGGCTCTACTAGGAAGATGTAAGGACACGCAGGACAATGATATGCTGAATCCGTTTTCGTACACTGGCATCTGCACACATACATGCACAGCAGTCAAGGAGACAGCAGGTATTGCCTATGACTGATTTGTCAAGGGCACTCTAAAATAATACCAAGTGTTGTGACAAACACAGACAAGAAGAACCAACAACCAGAACCAAAGGAGGAGGAAAAAAGGCCACAGGAAGTGACCTAAGGAGGAGGAGGCGGGCACAGGATACAACCCTAACCGGAAGAGTAGGACTGATGAAACTGGGAAGGAGACAGAGCTGCGCTGGGAATATGGGCAGGAAAAGTGGCAATGAAGCGAGAGAGGACGTTAGAATAGAAATAAAACGGAGGAGAAAAATGTCGTAAACCACAAGGAAATGCCATTTTACATAATCTGTGCAGTACAAATCCAAATCTATAACACTTAAAAGTAAGATGGCTAATTTTAAGGGCAGGAAACACATCTTAAGGAATGTGAGAATCAAGAACAGTAAGGAAATAATAAAGTAAAGCAAAACCAGCAGTGTCACTCAGGAGAATGTTACATAAGGCAACATTAGCTGTTGAATCAGAACTGAAGGGTCAGGTCAGATATCCGCACCACATGAGCCAGCTCTACACACTGATCAACCTCACCCCTACAACAACCACAGCATTGACCTTTCAAATAAGACACTGGCTTAAAATCCTCAGGAATTACAGCATTCCCCCGCAGTGCCAATGGGTATTTTCTAAGGACCCACAGTAACAGAAATCAGGCAGGAAGCAAAGGCCAGCAGCTCTCTGTGGATTCCCCACTGAAGGCACAGCACATGGAATCCTGAGTGACTGTGGTCCTGAAGAGGAACTACCTTGTCCCAGCCTAACTGCCCTCCTTTCATGCTCTGCCCTCCCACCATTGCAGCCATTTTTAACTCTATGGGCAAAAGGCACATCTAATTTTTCCTCTCCACTTTCGGGATCTCCTAGGAAAAGCTCCACATTTTATGCAATACATACAATAAAAACCAGCTTTCTATAATTCAATTCTTGTTTAATTTATGAGTTCTGCTTACACAATAACTTAGTTCATTAGTTTATAATGGATTCCATCAGTTTCAGGAAAATCATTATTTGACATTGAGCAATAGTGGGGTAGAAATTCAAAAGAAGGACTCAGGGAGATAGCTCAGTTGATAAATTGTTTGCTGTGCAAGCGTGGGAATCTAAGTTCAAATCCCTGGAGACCATAAGCCTGGACTGCTAGCACATACATGTCTATAATCCTAGTGTTTGCACCATGGGATGCAGATACAAGTAAACCCCTTGGAACTGTGAACCAGGTACCCTGCACTGCCGTGGCTACAAGAGACTGTTCCCAACAAGGTGGATGGTGAAGACTGACCCAAGATTGTCCTCTGACCTCCATACGACAGCATGGCATGCCCACACTCACAGATCACATAAACACATAATTTAAAAATATGATAAAACCCACGAAGCTATTTTTAAAAATCACAAAGAAATTCAAAGGAATATTAACTTCCACAATAGAGGAGTTGACTGAGGTGGAGGTCACTTCTGGCCTTGCTCCGCCCATGTGAGTGATCTCTGAATTATTTCCAAGGGTTTCCATTCCTCTTACCATCGTTCCAGGAAATACTTCCTGGCCTTCTATTAGACATCATCCAACGTAAGAAGCAAGGCGTCTTGAATTGTGATAGACAGAGCAGGGAGGGGTGGCACATTCATGAATCACTGGGAAGGGCAGACTAGACACACCTCTACCGTTAACTTCCTGTGTACACATATAGCCCCATACACCTATCAATTCCTTGAGAGTAAAGGGCTGGCTTTCTAATCTTTAGGGCTGCAATAAATTAATATTAACACTCAATACATGGGCTGCTGGCATGCATGGCTCAGCTGTAAGCAGGGTATAGTACAGTGTGAGCGGGTGCTGACGCCACGTTCGGTAATACTCATTGCCTTCACTCTCATCCATAAGAACCAATCCTTCTTCCCCCGTCCCTGCTCATCCTCTTTTTCTTTGAACACTTATTTTTGTGTGTCCACGTGAATCCACATGTATGGAGGTGCCTTTAGACTCCAGAACACGTTTCTGGATGCCCTGGAGTCACAGTTGGTTGTGGGCTGCTATGTAGGTGCTGGGAACCAAACTCAAGTCCTCTAAAGGGTATACATGTTCTTGAGCCATACCTCCAACCTCGCTTTTCTTAAGTCAGGTACATGCATTCAGGCTACTGATTTTCAGGATGCTCAACATAAGGCTCTCAGCCTTCTTACCAGTGGGAAGGTGAAAGGTTCTATGACTCTTTTACACTGATTAGCAAAACTCTAGCGAGCCTCCCACTGGGCTGTGAAACCCAGGCCACAGTGTAAACCCTTGACCTCTGAGGAGACAGGAAGGACATCCGCGTGAATGGACCTTAAAAATATTGAGGGCCTAAGGGCTCTACATGTATTATATAATCTGATCCTAGAACTGTTCCTCTTTCTGTAATCATTGTTCCTATTTGCTAAATGAGCAACTCAGACTCGGAAACTACAGCTCCTCCTAGCGGCAAGGCCGGGACTAGCAGGGGCTATAAGCTTGGCTTTGCGGGTGTCGGAAGTCCGTGTTCTGCATCCTTTCTGGATGCCATTATAATTTATGTGTAGAGCGCCTGTCTCCTGGTGTGAACGAAAGAGCTTTGAGAATTCTTCTGAATAACTTTTCTAGATTATAGCACACTGAAGAGTTAACTGAAGGCCAGCCAGGGCAAAGCTAGATAGAAGGTCTTTGAATACAGCATCTTAGACCACTTGGTAATGTCATCTGATGTAACAAAACAAGCTCTCTCCATGGCACATACCACAAGCACTCCACCATCCCTCCCCTGGCCAGGTCTATGTTTTCTTCAAATGCTAATACTTTCTTGTGTAAATTTCTCTCCAGGTTCTATTTAATATGTGCACAACAGCAGAGTACTTATATTTTTAATAGATTTTATTCACATGTCCTTTTATTTAAAGAAAAATTTGATGGTATATTTTATAAGGAGAAGTTCTTATGTATTGTTTACTTTGCGACTAGCTCATTAACCAGAAGTGTTGGGGAGACAGGCTACCAGACTAAGCAGAGATGCTATGGAAAGTGTGCGTGATTGACAGCAGCAGTATGGCGAGCCCGATATAGGGCATCCAAAATTACATAAGGAACCTGTCATCACCAAAAACAAGGAGATTTGCTAGAAGTTGGTATTCCATTATGCAAAAGAACCTGTACATAATCATTCACTCATGGCAGTTAATGACAGAATCATATCCATATTTCCTAAGCAAAGTTAATAGCTAACCACAGATCAGATCAATCAGGATAAGCAAAATCGCACGATATCAACTATAAAGCTTTCTCACTAGTAACCGAAGCAAGTCTTAGACCTGAGGCGGCATGCAGGGTTAAGGAAATCTAAATGCAACCCAAGCAGCATTTTAATAAACCCAATCTCTTGTTTTATAGACATCAACATAAGCACAGCAATTAAACTCAGTAACAGCAAAGATCTCAAAACATAATTCTGCCTTCACAATCATGCACGAAAGGAGTCTCCATTCTTCCTGAAGAAGAACAACCTTATTCTGGGCCTCTATTTCCTGTTCTGTGGTGTTAGAATACTAAACTTCCACTCTTTCAAATGGAAGCCCCACATAGTACAGCCCTCACTTCATTTAAAACTAGAGATAAGGAGTGAATACAGGACTACTCACCCTGTATTCACTTAGTATTCACCCTGTATTCCATTAGTTAGCAGAGAGCTATCAGCTAGGCGTGACAACCATTTGGTTTTTGTCTTCTCAAGCTTTTGAATTCTGATCAGAGTAGTTACTACTCTTTCTAACTTTGTACCCTCTTTTGCAAGCATTCCCAAGCCCCTGATTAAAGCCCTGGGACGCTTCCTATCTGATGTGCTGCCAGCCACTGTCCTTTTGAGCACAATGCGCTCAGGTTATTAGCCTAATGTGCAGCATTCAGCAAGCTGTCTCACAATCGCCTGATCACCCTCGAGCGAGACAGAATCGCTGCCTTGCCCATGGCTTTTAGATTTATATAATTAACCAAAATTATCTTGGTGTTTAAAACACAATGCCAGCCTTCTCATTTATTTTTGGAAGAACACTTTAGCGAATACAATATGTGGGTCGATGTGGAATTGACACCCCAGACTGTCAAAGTTTCCTATAAAATTACTATACCTTAAAAAAAACCTTCAAATTCTATGAGAGCAAACACCATTAAAATAAGACAATTCGATAAAATCATCAGGGACTGTACTATTTTCACTTTCGCTCACTCTGAGATTTATCCCAGCATGCAATAGTTCATATGCCTCCTTCAGTGCACAATGGGAACCCCCAGAAAAGTATAAACTTCCCCGTGGTTACTACCTCAACCTGAACAATATTGCATGCAACACGTACAAAAAGTCACCACTCAGAAGTTCTTGGTGTTAGAAAAAAAATTAAATCCCAACAGAATTCTAAACATTGCAACAGTTAATCCCCTGGGGAGGAGCTTGAAATTTTACTACTAAAAATATTCCTAAGATATGTGTGGTTCATTAGCTTTATGGTGAACCATGGGAACACACTGGTTACACTCTCCATAAAGGGAACAGAACCAGAGTGACTTCCATACAATCAGTTCCATACAAAGTAGCCCGTAAATTACACAGGAAAAAAAAAAAAGGAGGGCTGGTTCCCATTATGCATGGGTATTATGAGCTCCATTAACACCGCTGTACGAGGCATGCGAATCCCAGAGTTTGCTGACTCATGTTTTGAATAATTTGAAACCGACTCCAGTGCTCTGAGCTCGTTGTCTTTCTAGGTAAGACGGTGACGACAGTATTCACCCTCCCAAGGATCTAGTAATACATCCATGCAGAACACGGCCAGCATAGGGCAGGAGCTTGAAGCTCACTCACCTATCTCATTCCATCAATATTAATCCAGCCTGCCTGCGTGCAGCCGTTGTTGTCCACACTGGGCCGATAAATTGGACAGTCTGCGCCCACACAGAGCCGTCACCTGGTAGAAATAAGAGTGTGGCTTGTGGCACATATGCCAAAGTGTGTCCCCTAGGCTGCCTTGTCCTCACCCCTGCATTGAGCACACAGCTACTGGGCACCAGCCAATTCGTCTGGGGCACAAGAAAACACACGAGAGATTTGAATCGGGCCTGGCTGCTTAGCATTTCCTCAGTCAGTCTGTCGCTCCCTTCTTTCTTTTCGAATTGTGTCCTGCAGTCTTCACCACGTATGGCTTACAAGTGTTTGATCCACTTTGTGTTAAAGACAGGAGTTCAGCTGGGGAGGTGACTGGGTGCACAGGAGCGCTGGCACGGGGGAACGATCAGAAAGCCATCCCTAGGCAGAGCACGGGTCCCTTTCGAATTGTTTGATGGCTTCTGCTCAACACACTGGGCTCTCGGTGCAACCTTCTGGTGCGAATAAATAGGTTTTTAGTGCTGAATGAAGGTTTAGAGGGAAAAGACAAAGCAGAACAAAACAAAACAACAACAACAACAACAACAACAACAACAACAACAAAAAAAAAACCCGTGCACTATTTGAAAAAAGTTCCTAGCTAAGCATTAGCTCAGCAGCAGAGCTAAGCTGAGCATGCCCAGAGCAAGTTGATGAGCAGGAAAAAGAAATGAGAGTGAATTGGAAGACATAATAATTAGTGAGACATAGGTAGTTCTTGTCTAGGCCCTGGTTCTAGCGAGTAAGCTATACCGGGTTGTATTTGAGTTAATCAAAGATATTTAAATATGAATTGGGTAATTTCGCTGTTATTACTAGTAATATGTTATGTGGTAAAATGCATTTTACAAGAAGAAAAAGCCGTGGTCATTAGGTGTATAATTTGGGGGCTGGAGAGGTAGCTCCTGAGTTAAGAGCACTTGTTACTTCTCCAGAAGACCGGAGTTCCCAGCATTCATTGCTCCTAACCACCTGAAACTTCAGCTCCAGGCCTTTTCCGGTGCCTGCAGGCTACTCCACTCATGCGCATGTACCCCACACCCCATGCACAGAGGCATAAACCTGCACAGGTGACAAATATCTTTCAAAAGTTCTCTGGGTTAGAAATAATGTGTATCCGTGTAACATTTATAGGCAACAACTAAAGATGAAGTAAACGACAGTGATCAATTGCTAGGTCTTAACCATGAGGGCGTTATACATTTCTCTTGATATTTTACATATTTGATATTTTTGTAAGAAAAATTGAACTATAGCACTCTACTTAAAATTTTTATAATCTAATTATAAAATTGAATATCAAAGTGACTCATTAGCAACCATAAAGAACACAGTGTCTTAGTCATTCTGACTGCTATAAGAAATTATCTCAGACTAAGTAGTTCATAAGCAAAAACCTAAGTTTGTAAGTGTTGGGGCTGGCCAGAAAGACTCCCTTGCAACGGAGAGAAAACAGGGGGAATGAGGTGATGCCTCAATTTCTGTTTGACACCAAAAATGAAAATGTGCAAGAATACAATTTCTGGGCTCTTTTTCACAACTTGCTGTTTTGCCAAAAGGCATTGCCCTTTGACGGTGACCAGGAGCTGCCCTCAGTGTGTATGAGAACTGAGCCCCGGGCTTGAAAGGGAGACCCGCCCCCGTCAGCTACCAGGAGAGCATGGCGGGAGATACCACTTTCCTAGTGCATACAGAGCTCTGCAGCCCGCTTGGACCCTGCACTAATTTGCTAAGGCTGCCAAAATTAGGCCCACAAACTTGCTCACATCACAGGTGGGTTTTTCTGAGTTTCAAGGAGGTTTGGACCATCTTTTCCTGTCTCTTGCAGATAGATGGTCATTTCGTCTCTGTAAATTCACATAGCCTGTCCTCTGTTCACGGGGCATGTGTGTCTGTGTCTGTACCTCCTCTTACAGCGACAACAGCCATATTGGATGACAGCTCATTGCTCAGGCTTCATTTCAGCCTAGCAATATCTCTTTAGGACAGCATCTCCCTACACATGGCCCTAAGAATTAAAGTTTTAGCATAGGAGTTTCAGGGATGGGAAGGGACACAGTTCAGCTTCTAGAAGATCCTAAAGAACAGGACCCAGGTTTCTTAGTCACAGAAGTATGAGATAATGTTTTGAGCCACTGAAATTTGGGGGCAATTTACTTTGTGGACATAAATGACCAACTTAGCAGCCAAAGTAATTATCACCATTTAGCATCTGGGCCCAGTAAAAACAACTTAGTAAAACCTCTCGTATATATTTTAAACAAGACCAAACCTTGTCCCATGTCTGCCTAGGCTTTGAGGGTATGCATATATAAAGTGGTCAATATTCTCTGAATGCAAATAATTGCCCAACAACTACCATGTGTGAACCTACCATATACCCATCTCAAAAATACCAGCTGTAGATGTCAAACTTCCCTGAGTTCTGCTCACCACTGCTTTTTGGGACTGTTCTATGCTTGCCTTGTCCAAATGCAGTGTTTTGTGTGCTTTGAGATTCATCAGTATAAAGAGATGTTAACCCCTGTTCCTGTCCTGTATTTGCAAAATATTTTCATTTTTTTGCTATATAATCACTGACTGGAATGAGTAACTCAATGTTTTTGTAAAAATCTATTTTCTGTTTCCTTCTATTTACCACTGTATACACCTGCCTTCTGCACTGTGCATTTAAACATTATATCAAGTAAATGAGCAGTTTTATCATGCATACAATGCATGCCCCTACTATATTCTATATGCAGTTAAAATAAACAATATGCACTATTTAAACACCCAGAGCCATGGTTTTTTTTTCATTTTGAATTTATTTACCCTTTATTGTTAACCTACAGTTATAATATATTTAGGTTTGTTTTTTTCTAACTATTCTAAGAATGACTTAAAATTTTGAAAATTTTTATATACGAGTGCCTGAAATGTATGTGTGGGAACCATGTCTACGACTGGTAGCAGGGGAAGGCAGAACTAAAGTTATAAGTGGCTGTGGTTATTCGGGTACTGGAAATGAACCTGGGCCTTGTAAGAGTCGTAAGTACTCTTATCATATGAGCCATCTCTCTAGCCCCTACAAAAAGACTTTACCACCTAAACATCTATGGTAAACATTTGTAGCTTGCCATATAAGAAGAAACTTACAGAAAATATCCTAATTTAACCTTCTAATGTGATATTTTCCAAACACATAACTATGCATAAATTTTAGGAGATGAAAATAAACCATCTTTTAGAAGGCTGCTTTATTTTATTTTTATTGGATATTTATGTATTTACATTTCAAATGTCATCCCCTTTCCCCCCTCTTTCATGTCCCATCACCCAACCCCCTGCTTCTATGAGGATGCACTCACTCCTACCCACCCACTCCACCTCCATGCCCTGGCACTCCCCTACAATGGGGAAATGAGCCTTCACAGGACCAAGGGCTTCTCCTCCTATTGATGCTGGACAATTCCATCATCTGTTACATATGCAGCTGGAGACCTGGGTCCCTTCATGTGTACTCATTGGTAGGAGGTTTAGTCCCTGGGAGCTCTGGAGTGCGGTCTGGTTGGTTGATATTGTTGTTTTTCCTATAGGGTTGCAAACCCCTTCAGCTCCTTCAGTCTTTTCTCTAACTCCTCCATTGGGGTCCCTGTGCTCAGTCTGATGGTTAACTGCAAGCATCATCATCTGTATCAGTAAAGGCTCTGGCAGAGTCTCTCGGGAGACACCCATATCAGACTGTCAGCAAGCATTTCTTGGCATCAGTCATAGTGTCCCAATCTGGTGGCTGCATATAGGATGGATCCCCAGGTGGGGCAGTCTCTGGATGGCCTTTCCTTCAGTCCCTGCTCCACTCTTTGTCCCTGTATTTCCTTCTGTGAATATTTTTGTTCCCTCTTCTAAGAAGGACTGAAGCATCCACACTTTGGTCTTTCTTCTTCTTGAGCTTCATATGGTCTGTAAACTGTATCTTGGGTAATTCAAGCTTTTGGGCTAATGTCCATTTATCAATGAGTGCATACCATGTGTGTTCTTTTGTGACCCATCGCTCAGGTTACCTCACTCAGGATATTTTCTAGTTCCATCCATTTGCCTAAGAATTTCATGTAGTCACCATTTTTAATAGCTGAGTAGTACTCCATTGTGTAAATGTACCACATTTTCAGTACCCATTCCTCTGCCGAAGGCTATCTGGCTTCTTTCCAACTTCTGGCTATTATAAACAAGGCTGCTATGAACATAGTGGAGCATGTGTCCTTGTTATATGTTGGAACATATTTTGAGTGTATGCCCAGAAGTGGTATAGCTGGGTCCTCAGGTAGTACTATGTCCAATTTTCTGAGGAACCTACAGACTGATTTCCAGAGTGATTGTACCAGCTTGCAACCCCACCAACAATGGAGGAATGTTCCTCTGAACTTAGCCATTTTGACTGGTGTGAGGTGGAATCTCAGGGTTGTTTTGATTTGCATTTTCCTAATGACTAAGGATATTGAACATTTTTTTAGGTGCTTCTCAGTCATTCGAGATTCCTCAGTTGAGAATTCTCTGTTTTAGCTCTGTACCCCATTTTTAAATAGGATTATTTGATTCTCTGGTGTCTAATTTATTGAGTTCTTTATTAGCCCTCTATCGATATAGGATTGGTAAAGATCTTTTCCCAATCTGTTATCTTTTTATCCTGTTGACAGTGTCCTTTGCCTTACAGAAGCTTTGCAGTTTTATGAGGTCCCGTTGATCTTAGAGCATAAGCCATTGATATTCTGTTCAGGAAATTTTCCACTGTGCCGAGTGTTCAAGGTTCTTTGCCACTTTTCTTCTATTAGTTTCATTGAATCTGGTTTTATGTGGAGATCTTTGATCTACTTGGACTTGAGCTTTATACAAGGTGATAAGAATGGGTGAATTTGCATTCTTCTACATGCTGACCTCCAGTAGAACCAGCACCATTTGTTGAAAATGTTATCTTTTTTCCATTGGATGGTTTTAATTCCTTTGTCAACAATCAAGTGACCATAGCTGTGTGGGTTCATTTCTGGGTCTTCAATTCTCTTCCACTGATCTATCTGTCTGTCTTTGTTCCATACCATACAGTTTTTATCACTATTGCTCTATAATACAGCTTGAAGTTAGGGATGGTGACTCCCCCAGAAGTTCTTTTATTGTTGAGGAGAGTTTTCACTATCCTGGGTTTTTTGTTATTCCAAATGAATTTTCAAATTGCTCTTTCTAACTCTATGAAGAATTGAGATGGAATTTTGATGGGGATTACATTGAACCTGTAGATTGCTTTTGGCAAATTGGCCATTTTTATTGTATTAATCCTGCCAGTCCATGAGCATGGGAGATCTTTCCATCTTCTGAGATCTTCTTCAATTTCTTTCTTCAGACACTTGAAGTTCTTGTCATACAGATCTTTCACTTGCTTGGTTAGTTATATTATTTGTGACTATTGTGAAATGTATCATTTCCTTAATTTTTTTCTTATCCCTTTTATCCTTTGAGTAAAGGAAGGCTACTGATTTGTTTGAATTAATTTTATATCCAGCCACTGTGTTGAAATTGTTTATGAGGTTTAGTTCTCTGGTGGAATTTTTGGGGTCACACAAGTACACTATCATATCATCTGCAAATAATGATATTTTGACTTCATCCTATACAATTTGTATCCCTTTGACCTCTGTTTGTTTTCTAATTGCTCTGGCTAGGACTTCAAATAGTGAATAGAAAGGGAGAGAGTGGGCAGCCTTGTCTAGTCCCTGATTTTAGTGAGATTGCTTCAAGTTTCTCTCCATTTAGTTTAGTTTGATATTAGCTACTGGTTTGCTGCATATTGCTTTTACTATGTTTAGATATGGGCCTTGAATTCTTGATCTTTCCAAGACTTTTATCATGAAGGGGTTTTGAATTTTGTCAAATGCTTTCTCAGCATCTAATGAGATGATGATGTGTTTTTTTTCTTTGAGTTTTTTTATATAGTGGATTACATGGATGAATTTCTGGATATTGAATCATCCCTGAATCCCTGGGATGAAGCCTACTTGATCATGGTGAATAATTATTTTGATGTGTTCTTGGATTCGGTTTGTGAGCATTTTATTGAATATTTTTGCATTGACACTCATGAGGGAAATTGGTCTGGAGTTCTCTTTCGTTTTAGGGTCTTTGTGTGGTTTAGGTATAAGTATAATTGTGGCTTCAAAGAATGAGTTGGGTGGTGTTTATGAGTTGGGTGGTGTTCCTTCTGTTTCTATTTTGTGGAATAGTTTGAAGAGTATTGGTATTAGGTCTTCTATGAAGGTCTGATAGAATTCTGCACTAAACCCATCTGCTCCTGTGCTTTTTATGATTGGGAGACTTTTAACGACTGCTTCTATTTCTTTAGAGGTTATGGGACTGTTTAGATGGTTTATTTGATCCTGATTTAACTTTGGTACCTGGTATCTGTCTAGAAAATTGTCCATTTCATCCAGATTTTCCAGTTTTGTTGAATATAGGCTTTTGTAGTAGGACCTGATGTTTTTTTTTTCTAATTTCCTCAGTTTCTGTTGTTATCTCTCCCTTTTCATTTCTGATTTTGTTAATCTAGATACCATGCCCTCTGGTTAGTCTGGCTAAAGGTTTATCTATCTTGTTGATTTTCTCAAAGAACCAGCTCCTGGTTTTTTTGTTTTTGTTTTTCTTTTTCTTTTTTTTTATTCTTTGTATAGTTCTTTTTGTTTCTACTTAGTTGATTTCAGCCCTAAGTTTGATTATTTTCTGCTGTCTACTCTTTTTGGGTGTAATTACTCCTTTTTGTTCTAGAGTTTTCAGGTGTGCTGTAAAGCTGTTAGTCTATACTCTTTCTAGTTTCCCTTTGGAGGCACTCTGAGCTATGAGTTTTCCTCTTAGTACTGCTTTCATTGTGTCCCATAAGTTTGGGTATGTTGTACCTTCATTTTCATCCAACTCTAAAAATTCTTTAATTTCTTTATTTCTTCCTTGACCAAGTTGTCATTAGTATAGCATTGTTCTGCTTCAATGTGTATGTGGGCTTTCTGTTGTTTTTGTTGTTACTGAAGACCAGCCTTAGTCTATGGTGATCTGATAGGATGCATAGGGTTATTTAAATCTTCTTATATATGTTGAGGTCTGTTTTGTGAGTGATTATATGGTCAGTTTTGGAGAAGGTACCATGAGGTGTTGAGAAGAAGGTATATTCTTTTGTTTTAGGATGAAATGTTCTATAGATATCTGTTAAATCCATTTGGTTCAAAACTTCTGTTAGTTTCTCTGTGTCTCTGTTTAGTTTCTGTTTCCATGATCTGTCCATTGATGAGAGTGGGGTGTTGGTCTCCCACTATTACAGTGTGAGGTGCAATGTGTAGCTTTAGTAAGGATTCTTTTATGAATGTGGGTGCCCTTGCATTTGGAGCATAGATATTCAGAGATACACCTGCTCCCATTCCTAGGAGTCCCACAGAAACACCAAGCTATCAGCCAGAACATATGTAACAATAATGATTTTAGCAATATTTAATATGAAGTTTTATATTTTTCTTCTTAAAATGGCAGGTGTATCTGTGACTCTTTTGCCTGCTGTTGAGATTCTTCTCCTCCTATTGCATTGCCTTGTACAGAATCAGTTTGGTTTTGCCTTGTCTTATAGTGTCTTGTTTTGTCCTGTTTGGCTGTCGTCTCTTGAAGGCCTGCTCTTTCCTAAAGAGGACACAATGGGAAGTAGATCTGGGAGAGAAAGTGGTCGGGGCCAGCTGGGAGGAATAAAGGGAGGGGAAACTGTGATCAGATATATTGCATGAGAGGAGAATCTATGTTCAATAAAGCAAAACAAAACAAAACAAAAAAAACAGTAGGGGTTGGGGATTTAGCTCAGCGGTAGAGTGCTTGCCTAGCAAGCGCAAGGCCCTGGGTTCGGTCCCCAGCTCCGAAAAACAAAAACAAAAAACCCAAAAAAAACCAAAAACAGTATTACTATAAATAACAACATATCATAAAAAGGAATTAAAAGTAAAACTTTAATGCTTTACACAAAATTGTATGATGTGTATTGTTGGAATGCACAGAATACAACTTTAAAAAATTACCTGTTCTTCTCGCCGCCACCTGGCCAAGGTTGCTGGTCAAGTTATAAGTTATGACTAAGTCCATAAAATGTTAATGTAGGGCACAGGCCAGGATATAAGGCTTTTGGGGCTGTGGCTTCAAGGAGAGTGAGAGATAAGGGTAACAGGAAATTTTCCTAAAGCCTTTAAAAAGTCAAACAGCTGACGTTTAGACAGTGTCCCAACTACAACTGTCAAAGTTATCTCAACTGCTTGGGGTTGTTACCAGGGACTGGGCAACCTACCAGCAGTAATTATGGTTTGATAGGCTAATGTCTCAACAATCTTTGACAGACGACCTCTTAGATTGTTCCATTTCCTATACTTTTCAGAAACTGCAAAGCGTGCTTCCTCCCTCCCTGCCTTAGGGCACCTGGGCTATGAGGGGAGAAGCAGCAGACACAGCACTGAGCACAGAGCATGGAGATAGATGAAGGCTCAGGTCCAGAGCCTTTGAGCAAAGGGAGGTCTTGAGACAAGGCTAACCTTTTCCGGTTGGTTTCTTTTTTTATAGTTGTAATAAGAAAAGGGTATACCCGTGTGACAACTACAAACTAATATACACTCATATATAATACTATCAGAATTGTAGCCATAGGTCAAATTAACTAAGTATAAATATTTCTCAAAAAAAGCTGAGCCAGTGGACAGCATTTCAAGGGATGTGAGTCTGGTGGCAGTGCTGAGACCTGACATTATAATTAATCAGAGGAAAGGATATCATATCAGTTTCTTTGCCTAGAGCAGGCGATCATTCTAGAACAGGCAGAGCAACTGCTGTGGGGCAACAGGGTTGCCATGCAGGTGGTTGCTCTCTGGACGAACCCATTGCTAACTTCAAGTTTCCTAACAGAGAGACAGCTTAATGCTCCCATTTTAAGGTACTTTTCTACAATCCCAGCGGTACCCTGGTCCTGTACTTTTAGTATGATTTCCAACATTATGTATTGCTGTTACATATCTGTATGTGTAGAAGGGATGTTTAATTTGAATCATCAATTTGACTGGCTTAAATACTGAGGCCGTTTAGAAGAGTTTCCCTTACTCATGTCTGGGTAGGCATTTCCAAAGAGGACTGACTAGGGTGGGAGGAGAAACATCCCTAAATGTAAGAGGCCAAAACCCAAAGGCTAAATAGAAATGAAAGAAGCCCATTGGCCACGCCTGGCTTTTCCTTTCTGATCTGCCATAGTGGGTAGAGCAGCCGCCACGATGAAGATTTTTGTGACGACCCTTACAGGGAAGACCATCACGCTCCAATTTGAACCCTCAGGCACTACAGAAAATGTCAAGGCCAAGATCCAGGATAAGGAAGGAATTCCTCCTGAGGAGCAGAGGTTGGTCTTTGCTGGTGAGCAGCGGGAAGATGGCTGTACTTTGTCTGACTACAACATTCAAAAGGAGGCCACGCTCCATCTCGGGCTGAGACTTCATGGTGGTGCTAAGGAAAGGAAGAAGTCTTACCCCACCCCCAAGAAGAGGAAGCATAAGAGGACAAAGGTTAAGTTGGCTGTGCTGAAATACTATAAGGTGGATGAAAATGGCAAAATCAGCCGACTTCGTCGGGAATGTCCTTCTGATGAAGGTGGTGCTGGAGTTGTCATGGGTAGCCACTTTGACAGGCATTACTGTGGCAAGTGTTGTCTGACTTACTGCTTCAACAAGCCAGAAGACAAGTAGTTGTGTATGAGTTAATAAAAAGGAGGAACTGAAAGAAAAGTGAAAGAAGACATCTCGGCACCGATATTCCCATTTTTTCTGCTTTTTGGTCTAATAAATGTGAACTAGAATCCTCTTGCCTCTATGACCATGACTGGTCCAGCTCTGACGGTTGCCCACAATGGACTTGTCTCCCAGGAACCGTGAGCCATAATAAAGTTGTTTTCCCTAAATTGATTTTTGTTAGATATTTGGGAGAAAGGGAATTAATATAAAAGATACATTTTTATTGCTACTATTGACAGGGTAGCACTTAAACTGTTTGGAAATCTTTTACTTATACCATCCATATTCTCAAAGAATAATCTTTCAAACTCATTTTTATTGTGATTTAAGACAGATACAGGTACCTCAACTTGAGGTGGTATAAACTTCACGGTGTTATTATAATCCTTGTATTTTTATTCTAGTTCAAAGAGCTCACTGATATTTAAAAATGTATTGCTTAACATCATTAACCAAATGATAACAAAAGAAGCCTTCTCAAATTAGTTGCAAATATGAAAATTTAGAACAGTAATTTCAACATATCCATAAAAATAAAAACTAGGGAAGAGAAAGAAGAGCTTATAATTTTGTCTCCATTCAGACATTGCACAAAATCAAAGTTTTTCTTAAAAGAAGATATGTTTAAGGATTATTTTTGCCCCCTTCTCCTGGAAGTCAGTATTTAGAAATACTGAAATGCAAGAGTAAGAATAAATGCTATTTTGGGTAAGTCCACAAATTCTCACACAGCCCAGGTTGAGACCTTGACTTCTTGCAACCAGACTCCAGGGCTTAAACACCTGCTGTCCATGTGCCTGCTCTGCCCATGCCCACCCCTCCCATGTAACCTGCACGGTGGAGAGTGAATGCAGATACTGCTGATGTTTCTGGCCTGTATGCTGCTTTATCTCCTTTTCTCACCACCTAGAAGATGTTATCTTGCCACTTAGGTTGGCTATCATTGAGGCACACATGCATGCACACGTGCACACATACACATCGCCAGTCTTCCACAGCGATGGGCACTCTGCACTGGGTAAACAGCTTTTGCACTATGTTCTACAATAGGCTCAGAGCAAAGGAATCAAGTGACTGCAGATCAAAAGTCCAGAAACTGTAAGCTCAAACAAACCTTTCCTCCCATAAGCTGCTTCCCTGCAGGTATTTTTAGTAGCTAAGAAAAGGTGACTAATGCAGTGACCAAGACAGGGAGAGCAGATTCAGGATGATTTCAAGGAGGTCACTGAGGGACTTTTGTCCTTTTTCCACCAATGACAGAAATGTGCTTTTGTTCAATAGCATTTATAATTTTAAAGATGGTTTTAAAGGAAGAAAGGAATTAATTCCCAATGCCAACTTTCTTATCTGTGCTCTGGTATCATTTAACATGGCCCCAGATTTCTGGGAATTGACCCCCAAAGCAACATTTACCGCTCTTCCTTAAGATTAATAGAATATTCTAGATTGGAAAAACCAGAAACAATATCTTATTTTGTCCCAGTATATTTAGCCATAGAAGAGAATGCCATCTAATTGGCATTTTTACTTGTTTTTCTCTCCTTATTCAGAGACATTCTGTCTTTCATGATCACAGAATCATGGAAGTGAAATGATTTCATTCCAAAGGCAAATGGTTGCTTTTAATGATTGTCCATCTTCATGATTCTGACCAAGCAGAACAGCACACAGAGTGTCACAAAGGGACACCTGAGAAAGCTCCCTCCTATACTAGACAGAAGGGCACACTAGCTGCTAGACTCATTTTAATATAGAAACCACTGGGTAGTTGAATGATGCTGGGGTAGCTGCCTCTACTAAAATACTCTAAGTCTTCAAGGTATGTTCAGTATTTCAACACCGTGACACAATGTCATCTATGGAGTTCACACCCAAGAACCATAGAATCAGGTTAGAAAAACAAATAACGAAATCTCAACATTTTAAACAGATGTGTGATTTTGTGTTTGTCCATATTTATAGCTATCATGGCTTTCAAGTAAGCCATGATCTGTAGACGAGAAATGCCTTTAAGACATGACTTTACAATACTGCATGACTTTAAAATACCACATATGAGATATTTTATTGAAACTGAAGTGCAATGGCCACTTCTGAGCTTGAGCATCCAGGCACATAACGATAAAGACTTTTTTGATTGTTTTCTTGGAGACAGGCCTTCTTTGTGGAACTCTATAGACGAGGCTGGCCTCAAACTCGGAGATCCACCTGTTCTACCTCTGAAGTGCTGGGATGAGACTTTTGAAATGGTTTTACAATGTAACCAAACAGTAGGCAATAGCTCTTCTGTGTATTCCTAGACAAAGCACCCTACAAGCTAGCCGCTAGCCATACACTAATAGTAAGATTTAGACATCAGTACTGAGTTGCATAGCCATGTTCGAGTATCTGAAACATACATGTTGCTAGCTGTTGAAAGACACAGAATGAAAAAGTGGATTGGCAGAGAGTGCTACTAGACAGTGCTATGAGACGATTATGATAAAACGTCTGGCAAATTAATGAATCCATGAATGCTTGCCTTAGCTGATGATCAAAAACCCACAAAAGCACTCATTTCCATGTAAAGCCTGAGCAAGGCTCATTCCTCATCACAGCCCTTCATGGCCTCTTATCTGTAGCCTCCATGGTCTTTAGTCTGTTAATTTCTTCACGCAACACAATGAAGAGAGAGAATCCATAAAATTTTGGAAAGTGCCTATAGTTTTGTAATTTAAAGTGTCATAAAATATAGAAGTAACCTAGAATAGCCCGTGGCACCCAAGCTGACCACAGAACTCTTTAAATTACATCTACACATCTCAAAGCCACACCACACCTGGCTAAGATGAAAAGGGTGGGCGGCACTGGGTGCTGTCGAGGAGATGATGGGAAGGGAATCGCTGTCGCTGGGACAACAGCCATTTCCTCTAAGATTCCCCATGTGTGTGCTCCAAGATCCAAGGACACTTAGTCTGAAAGGTATTAACTGGGGAAAACGAGACGATGCAGACAGAAGGACTCGTGCTAGAAAGTCATTCAAAGAAGCAGCTTCTCAACAACGAACGAGTGATAGCCTCAGGTTTAGACGACGAGTATTACATCATAAATACATAACACAGTCAACTATTTAAAACACAATGTTAAGTGTAAGAACATAACACTGTATGATCTCATTTACCTGAAGTTCTAGGGCACCCCAACTACATATGTAACCCACAAAGCTAAACAAACCCTACTGGGATGGGTTAGGGGACTTTATTGAGTCGGTTGGAGGATGTTGGCTTTAACCAAATAAAGGAAAGACATATAATAAGAACAAATTAACTGCTATTTACTTCCCTTTTATAGAAAAGGCACAGTTAACTTAGAAATCATTAAAGGGAAATTGCTCTGGAGTTTGACAATATGATCGAATGATTGATGTGCATGTCTCAGAGCAGACAACAGAGTGCTCTGCAAGCGGCACCTCCCTTTTTAGTCTGTTTGTGCTCCTCCACTATCAGTGCCGGGATGCAAGGCGAACAGTCTACTTACTGTCCAGCAGAGGGGCACAGACACTTGTGCCTCACAAAACCCAAAGCTTCCCTCTGTCTGCCTCGCTGCTAATGAGCACACAATATGTAGCTTTCGATATCATTTTCCTGTACTTCTTGAGTGGCCAAGGAATGGATAGTGAAAATTGTCCTAGTTTGCAAACTAATGGGAAAACATCAGCAAAGTACTTTAGCCTTTTCGGGATGCCAGAAAGTTCCATTATATATGCACTGAAAAGGGTAAGGAAGAGGTTAGCCATGGTCCATTTAAGTTATGCACATTTTAGCTTCGTGTTTTCTGCTTTTATTTACTTATCTACGTGTTAGTGTGTATGGATGTGAGTGTGTGTGTGTGTGTGTGTGTGTGTGTGTGTGTGTGTGTGTTCTTATATACCTGTGTGAGCATATATACACATGGGGTCCAGAGGGCAACCTTGGGTGCCAGTCACCTCATTTTTTGGGAACTGAATTTGGAGCTCATCATATTTGCTAGCTACTGGCAGGGTTCCAGGATCTGCCTGTCTCTGCCTCTGCAATGCTGGCATTACAATTGTATGCCACTGCACATAGGTTTTAGGGCTTGAACCCCGGTCTTCCCGCTTGCACTGGAAGAATTTTACTGAATGAGCTCTTTTTGTTGGAGACCATAAATCTTTTAGATCCAAGGAGAAATTGAAATGTCTCTCCTCCATTGCCTTCTGTGTAGAGCAGTCTTTTAAAGCCAGGGAGAAAGTGAAGGAGTACCAGTACAAGCAGCCATTCAGAGGCAGAGAAAGGGGATTTCCCAACAGGTTGTGACCTGAGGGGACTCAGCTATGCTGCACTTCCTGGGCCTCTCCATGTGGGAAGGCAGTCACAGAGCACCACACTTGAGGACTGAACACAGGCCACAGTACCAGCATCTCCCTTCCCCAGACACTCCTCACCCCAAAATCACACCTTATGAAATTCCTCTGAAAAACCTCCATAATTAAAAAAAAAAAAAACCGGGGTTGGGGATTTAGCTCAGTGGTAGAGCGCTTGCCTAGCAAGCTCAAGGCCCTGGGTTCGGTCCTCAACTCCCCCCCCCCAAAAAAAAAACCCCAAAAACCAAAAACCAAAAACCCACAACTGTTTTGGGAAAACTTTTAGAACAGTCTTCTGCAGTTCACATGAAGCACCTCTTTTTCTGGTGCAAGCGTTCATTCCAATGATCCAGGAGGTAGACATGGGAAGACCATGAGTGTGAGGCGAGGATATGCTGTTCCCGGGGAGGATACGTCCATGACTGAGCAGAACTAAGAAAGTGGAGCTTTTGTGGGGAAGTTTCAGAACTTAGGAATGGAAAAGTCTTCCTCCTGGTCACATAGGTGACCATCCCCCAGGAGCATGAATTTTCATCGTGGAAGTGTGCCCTGCTCCAGAAGCTTTTACTGCATACATCAAACAAGCAGCTGCTCTCCCAGTTCTTGGGGAGAGCCTCCTGGGAGCAAGAGCACCATAGAAAGGACTCTGCAGCCAGACTTGAGAAAGATAAAAGTTGATTCTATTTTAAAAATGAAACAGTGCATGACCATTGTCTGGCCAGCAATGCCTGACGTTGAGCTGAGTCATGTTTGTCTACAGAACACTTCATAGCTCATGGGCTTGTTTCCATGAATTGGATTTTTCCCTTCCACACTGCTCAGTGTTCTACACAACCTTACCCAGATCTTCAACAATGCTATTGTCATAAACCAAGCAGTTACCCAGTAAAGAAACAAGAAGTAACTAACATTCTGTTAGAGGTTCAACATAGTCTCTGCTTACACAGTACTATGCATGCCTTAGCTCTTTTAAGATCCCTTGGAAGATGCCTTGTTATATTCCTTTATAGAGCTGGCCCCAAACTCTCTACATACCGAGGACGATCCTCCTGTCTCTGCCTGCTGGGTGCTGAGTATAGGTACGTGCCTCTCCATACCTGGTTTGCAAAAAGCTGAGGATCGAACCCCAGGCTTGTCCATGCTAAGCAAATACCCTACTCATTGAGGGGCTCCATGTGTATTTCATCTTTTCCAGCTGAATGACTTTCTCAAATACATAAATCAAACCATTGATCCTATGTCTGAGTATGTCTGTCAAGTCCTTTCTTCCAATTTAGTCTAAAATTCAAAATACTAAAGATACAAACTAGATGTTTTTTTTCTGGTTTAGTAAACCAGAACTTCATTTGTATAGCCTGATTCTGAGATATGATGGACACAAAGCCCTGAAGTTTGAATTCTGTCTGTGCAAATGCAATACGATTCACTTCCAACCTCTCAGTTGTGGATGAGGAAGGAGAATATTAACTACTTCAATTAAGGAAACATATTCATATGAATAATATTAATGTGCCAGTGAATTATGACAAATGATTTTCAAATGAATCCTATGGAGTTAATATAAAATGTCATCCCATAAATATGTATACAGCATTAAAATGGTTTATAGGACTATAACTTATGAGGCAAACAAGACAAAAGAGGAAAAGCTGAAGGAATAAGCCCACGGCTAAGAAATAAGAGTTATTTACAGCAAGTAACTTCTTCTTCTTTTGTTGTTATGAGATAGGGCTTCTCTATGTAGCCCTGGCTGTCCTGAAACTCGCTCTGTAGACCAGGCTGGCCTCCAACTCAGAGATCCGCCTGCCTCTGCCTTCCAAGCACTGGGATTAAATGCGTGCACCACCATGCCTGGCTTACTTATTCATTTTAAATTTTTTATGTGCACAGTGCCAGAATTATATATGTATTCTGTGCACTACCTGTGTGTCTAGTACCCACAGAGACCGGAAGAAGGTCTTAGATCCCCTGGGACTTGAGTTAGTTGCAGATGGTGGTAAGCGTCCACATAGGTACTTGGAACCAAACCCTGGTCCTTTGGAAAAGCAGTTGGTGCTCTTAACCACTAAGTCAGCTATCCAGCTCTGATCGGTGACTTCTTTTAATAGATTAATGGGTTAAATGTGAGCTTAAGTAATAGGACTCTTCCTTAATTTGTACCCCAGCATATTAACTTCATATAAGACAGATAGTAATATGAATACTTTTATGACAGTTTAGAATTGTCAAATTGATTTTTTTGTTATTTCTTTCTTCCTAATAAGAAACATCACATTTAACCACCAAAAAAGTTAATAATTGTATTACATTAGATTACGGGAAAACACAAAGGATAAAATGTAGTGAAGAAAATGACAGTTACTGTTCAAGGAGTTTTTCCAAATTAAGGTTTTTCTAAGATTCCTCTTGAATTTGCTGTTTTTTGACAACTGCAGATCTAACGTATTATAGCATTATGTTCCACAGTAATGATTTAAAGAATCCCATCACTCATTCTTTATGGTGTTTTTATTATTGAGGTTTATAATTTCTAGCACAACTGCCCAGGTTCACAGGTAGATCAGATATGCTTGGCCAGCAGCAAGAACCAGATGGGGACTCAGAAGAGCATGATAGATATCTTCAGGACAATGGCTCACAATACCTTTTATTTGTAAATCATGAGACTTTGTATTTCATGAATGTTTTTATATGCAAACAACACTAGCCAAAAAGGAGTGGATCTTCACAAAGGCTCAGGTTTAAATGTCTAACATACAAATTGCTGTGGAGACTGAACCGATGCTGTGGGGGAAGTAGAGCAGTGCTCCTAGGGAACACAGAGACCAAAGTCTGGAGTGGCAAGAGACAGCAGCAGCAGTGCATCCTCGGGAAGGCGCTTCCGAAGAGCACTGTGTTCTGGAAGACTGTGCATGGGGAAGGAGTGAGTATAAACTCAAGGTCTGCTCCAAAGAGAAAAAAAAGAATCCAGCTGAATATACTCAAAAAGAAAGGGAACCTAATAATGGACTAATCAGAGAGGGCAGGAGACAGGAGGAAACCACAAAGGTAGCAGTTAACATGCTGGGGGGACTCCCAATAGGGTGTTCTAGGCTGCTGCTTCTGTGGTTTGGGGATACAGTGCTCATCATGAAGAATAGTGAATAAAGTTGTCGTTGATTATGTTAATTAGAACTGGAAGAGATGTTAAGTTCATGCCCAGGTGTCACAGGGACTTGTGTCTGGCACCGTCTGAGAACTGGGGACAAGAGGCCAGTCTATGTTTTCTAGAAAAGAACAAATGTAAACCAAGCAAATATAAATAAATACAAGCACATTGGAGAAATCAAGTTTGGAATTTATGCTCTTTATTCTATGGGGAAAAAGTACTGAAAAATGAAAAGATATCTAAATGAATGTAGAAATATGCGGGGAAGTCACAGATCTGAATCGGACCAATTCCCACTATAATCCACTGGCACATAAAGCTGATCTAGATATTACAGAAAACTGAATGACCAACACAGAAAACTAATATATCACACTCTTGCCACCAGAAGAGGGGAGAGCATCACCTTTCTAATTACCGTGTGCTGGGAAAGCAATATCCAGTCAGAGAACAACCACGTGAGTCTGTGAAAGCATTATGCTTACAACCAAAGTCTTAACAATTACATATTGACAGCTTATCCCATGGTTTTGTCCTTAAGTCCAAAATCTAGTAAGTTATACCTATGCCCCTGATAGAAGGATGCGGGACTTTTATGAACAAGAATAGACTGGGAACCTTCCTATCACGCTTTTCAATTTATGGCCTTCAAATGGGAATAGAGACGGTCCAGGCTCACACTGGCATGAGTTGAAAGGCTGTATGCAAGTCTAGTCATTTGACTCCTTATTTAATCCCTTTACACAGTAACTCTAAGGCTCAGAGAATGTGGTAAGTGAGCATTCGATGACAATAGCCTCTCATCTCCCACAAGGTGGGAGCCCAGCTCCAGTGTGGCTGTTGTAGAAGGTGGTGAAACCTTTAGGAGAGTGAGTCTCCTGAGTGTTTGCTTATCGGTGCTGCTGCCCTCAAAGGGATTAAGAAGTTCTTGTGTGACCGGTTAGTTCTTGGCAAATGGCTCTTAGGATAAGCAAGCAGACCCTGAGTGACTCTCTGAGTGGATCTTATGACAACATTCTATCTTACCAAGCTCTTTCCTCTCACTAAGAACCCATTCTCCACAGGTCTGCAGAGCCCACACCATTGGCCTATCTCATTTTGAGCTGTTAGCCTTCAAAACTTCGAGAATTTTGTTGTGGCAACAGGTAGTTGACTAATACAATACTTTGCTTACCATTGGTACTAATATATATACATGGAGGGGTTGAATAAATGAGCAACAATGTCTCTCTCTCCAGGGAACTTTTACAAGGGGTAGTAATAACATGAGTCACAAGGCTTCAAAATACGAAATTTGTCCTTTAATAGAAACAAATAATATGAGCTGATAAAAGTGAGAAAGCAGAAGAGTGGATTTGTCGGGGAAGAAGGGGATGATCACAAAGTGAGACATGGGGATTATGAGAGTTAATCTTCACTGTCAACAGGACAGGATTTAGAATCACCATAGAAACACACCTTTGGGTCTTTCAGTGAGGCCTTTCTAGAAAAGTTTAACTGAGGAGGAGTACCCACACTGAATGTAGGGGGCACTACCCATGAGCTGGGGTTCTAACCCGAATAAACAGAAAGCAAGCTAACATCAACACTCGCCTCTGCCTGCCTTCTCCCTGTGATTGTATGTACGCCTCACTTCTCCTGCTGATGGACTGCGCTCTGAAAGCCAGCTCCCGTGGAAGTCCTTACTCCCTTGAGGTGCTAAAGTCATGCATTTGGTCCCAGCCATGAGAAAAGAAGCTAATAGAGATGGAGGGGGAAGGGGTCAAAGAGAGCAAAGTGCACAGACCAATGCCTTAATGGTACCCTCTACTCTGTTTGAAAATTTAAAAAAAGATTTAGAAAGAGCATGATACTAAGAATAAATAATAATGTAAAAATGCATATAGGAAAGTACCTTTTTATTCTACTCGCAAAACTCTAGGGCTTTATAAACCCTAATGACACCACATGGACCATTGTACTTTTAGTCTACACTGAGCTTGGGGTCTTTAAGTGTTAACAGATCTACGACCCAGCTCTCGGGAACTAGGTACACTGCCACTTCCTTCTGAGGCCCTGTGCTTCTCAGACTTGTCGCTGGGACTCCTGGCCACTCCCTCTGGTTGCTTTAGGGCTTCTGTTCATGCTCTTGATGGCCTTAGCCACACTATTCTTACAGCCTGGCAGCTTATATCTCTACACCAAATCTCTCTTCAGATTATTGACTCCATTGCCTACCCCCAACATCTACTTAAAATCTACTAATGTCTTAAATGTCCAACAGGCATCCCAAAGTTAACACTCCACAAACTATGTTCCTTCCTGCACATCCACAGCAATGCCTTCAGATAATTAGGTACTGCCAGGATGTTCTAGTTACTCAAGAACGGGTCTTGGGGTCCTCAGCTCCCTTGCTCCACATGGGCAAATCTAGCCAAGCTTACTGTTAATTGCGGATGTGACACGTCTAACCACCACCATTTCAACCACCACTGTCCTAGTGGTCGCTAGGTAAACTGCTGTAATGTTACCGTTACAGGTTTCTGTGCCTTGGTCCTTGTCCCGGAGAATCTCACAGTAGATGCAATAATCTTGTGGTATATGATTTACACATCGCTCATTTGGAATACATGAAACGTTAGAACAGTCTAGTTCATATTAATGTCCCATATCATAAAACCTTATTAATTATCTCACTGCTCCTTAGACTGTCTGCTCATTTAACTGGACATGCTCGCTCTGGAATGTGTAGATAACTGCTTACTACAGTAGCATCTGATACCCAATGCTCATTCTGCTTAGATGGCTCTTTGCATGGATGCTGTAAGCACACTGGAACCTGGGTCCATCTTTTCTCTTTGTGTTCCGTCCAGTAGCCTTCTCCTCCACACACTCTGGCCACCATGTGTGGTCTTAGCACAGGCCTGCGATGGGACCCATTGACTGTACCCCAAACCCTCCAACCTGTGAGCCAAAAGAAACATTTCTTGCTTGTAAGACTATTATCTCCAATATTTTGTTACAGTAACAGAAAACATATTGTATTCATCCCTTCTTGACCTCTTTGTGAAGGTGGCTCGATTGCCAGCGTTTCAGCTGAGTAACCAACCACTCTGAGAGTCCTCCATCGACTAACCAAATACTCGGGGAGTCTTCTCTGACTCCCTGTAATAACAGTATTTTGAATAAGCAGCACATACACACACACCTCTACAAATATCTTCCATCATGCACACATCATACACAACAGATATAGTCGAGCATGTGCACACCACATGCACATGCTCCAACATATACTCACAGCGCACATATGCTCCATCATGAATGCACAAGTAAACATAGACACATTTTAGCATCTACACATTTCATCCATGCCCATACATAGACATATACATGCTGGCATGCTCCCCCCACATATAAACTATTCTCCCTCAAGTCAGCAATACCTATTTCCTATTTCTATCTCATTTTTCGGTATTAAAATTAAAATTACTTCCTTTAATGCATGTTTATCTGTTTTATTTGTCCCACTGTGGTGTAGTGAAGATTGCTTGTATTAGCTTATAGAAGGCAACTCTTCAATTTTTCAGAAATTTTGCAAATTGCTCATTAATGTAACGCTATCATTAAAAATAATCAAGTTTCCAATTAACTATAACAACAAAAGGCAGTGCACATATAAAACACATAATTTCCCGATTAGTCCTCTGATGATAACATTGTGAACATTAACTGAACCAGTGTGAGGGGCACGGCGTTAAAGTCTTCCCAACTTTGTATTCGAGAGCATCACCTCTGTAGCTTGAGATGGGGTGTGGTGGGAATATTTACACTGTGGAAATGAGCAAACAGGAGAAAGAGGGCTTTCTGTTCCTCTAGAGTCCTGTCTTGAACAGCGGAAACAGTTTCCAGCATCGGCAAGACTCACCTCTGCTGCCTCCCTGAGTACAGTACCGTGACCAGCCGTGCATCGGCACAGACATTCTAATAAGGCGAAAAATCAGTCTCTCCAAAAGCCACTTGCAGAAGTCTAGTGCGAAGGAGCTGCAAAGAGGGAGCCCATTCTCGTTTTATAAAACACATGGTTTCATGCAAAACCCTCCCTATTAAATAATGCCACTCTAATTCAAATAAATGTCTCATAAAATGATGATTCAACTACAGCTGGCATCTATCCAAACAAATAATCAAACATTCTACGTTGATTCTTTCTTCTCTCAGAGTTCTGTTTAGTTTTACAGTTGAGCAAATTTGCAAAAGGCTGTATGTGTGTGCTGGAAAGCATATGTCTTTAGCTAAAGATCAGTTGCATAATTAAATATTGCTGATGATAAAAATGGTTTTTTTCTTATTTTGATAGCATTTCACCTTTGAACTACAGGAGGCTATAAACACAGACAACAAATGCATCATTACCCCACAACAAATAAAATCAATGCCTTCTCAAAACAAGAAATAGCAAGCGGTCTTCTTAATTACTTGTTTAAATGATCTGGGATGTTTTTTATTATCAGCTGAACGGAATCACCATACACACTAAAATGAGATAAAACATGATGGTTAATTTACTCAAGATATGAAACATTTCAGACTTTAGAAAGTCTGTGGGCTACAATCCAATGACATTTATCTTTTGAGCACAAAGCAGATTTCTTGAAATCTTTCAAAACACACACATAGAGGGAGACACATATTCATGCACACACACTCACACACACACACAAAGGGAGGGGGAGGAAGAAAGAGAGAGGGAGGGGAGGGAGGGGGAGGGAAGGGGAAAAGGAGGGAAGGAAAGAGGTAGGGAAGGTACGGTTTTTCAAGGATATTTGCTTATAAATTTAAACCTATTTCACTCTTCAAATTTTGGTGTATGAAAGTACGTTTAAATTAGCCACTAACTTTCCTATGTGAAAAAGTTTACCTGGTGTGTGACAGTAAGACTTTGCTAAGGTCCCTCACAGTCTTTTATATGATTACATAATACTTCATTAACATTTCAGAAAAGCTAAGGCAGCTAAGGAAACATTGTATGTATTAGCAAAAGTACTCATAGCAAATGCTGACGTCTGAGGGATGTGGAAGATGTTACTGGCCCGTCTTTCAAAGGGAAGAGACTGAATGTCACCAACTTATCCAGGCTACACAGGTGTGAGGGGAGAGTATGCCCCAGAGTTTGGCTGAGTCATCCATCTGTTCTTTCCATTAAACATCTGAGATTCCGAATGGTTTTTATTGTCATGTTTCAAACATCATTTGTTTAGCAGTTTGTTCTGCCCTTACATACTTAACTTGGCTTCCCGGCTCCTGTATATGATACAGTGTACTTTAGGCTGCATTCTCTCATTAAGTTTCACAGTGAAAACTAAGACCCCCATCTCACAGTAAGCCTTTCTTGCAAGCTTGGGTTTTCCAAGTTTATACCTGCAGCTAAGACCATCTGTACTAAGTAATACCTTCCTAGGAGGAAAGCATGTAACAGGAGGGTCTCCTTTGCAGAAGCCATTCCAAACTCTCTTTGAAAGAAAAGGTATATTTGTACAATGATATATTTATTTTATTAATTGTGTGTAGGTGTATATGTCTATAGGTAGGCAAATGCAGGAAAATTACAGGTATGTACATGTCCCCACACAGGCTAGAAGAGAGGGTCAGATCCCCTTAAGCCGAGATTTCAGGCAGTTGTGAGCCATCTGATGTGGGTGCTAGGAACTGAACTTCATCCCCTGTAAGAGGACTCAGCAGCAAGTGCTGAGTCAGTTCCTGAGCTTTGAGAAGGTTTTATAGTCAGTCAAAGCTGGTGAGTGTTGCTGTAATTCCAAGCCTGGCCAAGAAATTACCAAGTGTCTAAGAGTAACTAAGAATGCATGCCAAACTGGGAGTGGTGTGCTTTTAATCCCAGCACCCAGGAGGCTGAGGCAAGTGGATCTCTGTGAGTTTGAGGTCAGCCTGGTCTACAAAGTGAGTTCCAAGACAACCAAACCTACACAGTGAAACCATATCTCAAGAAAGCCAGGGAGGAAAGAGGGAGGGACAAGGGAGGGAGGAAGGGAGAGAAGGAGGGAAGAATAGATACACTTTGAAGAAATGATAAAAGGACTGTGTGGGGAGGGGAAATCCTCAAAAGTATGACTACCACATGGTCTGAGGTAGTTATGGATGAAGAGTGACAGGGAGACTGAGCACTCAGCTTTCCACCAGAAATCAAGTTTTCAAGGCAAAGATACAGTTTTTAGAGTAGTAATCACCTGGTGGCTACTCTGTTTTGTGAAAAGCCCCATCACTTTCCCAGACAGTGCTTAAGATACAAAGAGTGTTTGCACTTAATAACTTTTTTTCAGTATCAATTACAGGAGAGGATTTCTAGAATTACTGTACATATAACTTTATGGCCATTCTGCCACTAAGTGGGCTTTGTAGAATACAATTTTATTTCCTATTTCTACTTTACAACTTATACAGCAATGAAACTTAAATACTTAAAGTCTTTACTTAATATGGCATTTTAATAAAATACTATGAAGCTCCAGGCCTGTCCATATTTAAATATGTTAATAACAACCACTCACAAAGTTTTATAATTTGTTAGGCACCATAACTCCTTTTTAAATACTCAGCATCTACATCTGTTCTGTGTTGGAAACTAATATCTAACTTTTAACAGGCCAGCAGAGTTCAAGGGCAGGGATTCTAAGGCTTCCTGTTATAACTCACTATTAATAATATTATAATATTAATATTATACTAGTAACTACTATAAATTCAATATCTTTTATTACACCAAAATGAATTATCATACCACAGTCATATCCTCACATCAAAGGGACATGTGAGGTAATTACACAGGTAACTTTAACACAGCAAACGCTATGAGAGTTTTGCACCATGAAATGAAACTTTGTAAAATCTACACGAAATGAAAGTCCCAACACTGAAGACAACTGTGCAAACATTACACAATAAATGACAATTATGAACTTTTCATGTGCACTCTTGATTATCTATAATCCAGGCAAATAGAAGTTTTAAATAACCAGTGTTTTGACAGTATCAAAGTTGCTATGAGAATTTATTTTTAAAGCCAGCCTTTGCAGTATGTCACGGGCCCAGAATAGTTTGGGCCAGCATGCCACCTCCTCCCACATGGAGGGCGCACTGCTCAGTCACTCTGATCTGTCAATCAGACACAACTTCCAATAGGCTTTTCCTAGGACTGACTGGACCCAGCCTTGGTTACTCATTAATTCCATGGCAAACCACAGGGCTCTCGGTGGCTTGAAGCTGTCACCATCACATGTCCACCTGTCATGCAAAGTGATCTGTGGTATCACCTGGCAAGTTGTCCACCATGGTAAGTAGTTCTCTTAGAATCCCTCACCATGCATGCATATAACATTATGCTCCTAAATAAAACTTGAAGCAGATAAAAATAAACATTTCTGGAAAACTCTGAGCACCCAGTTTCTACCCACTAATAAGGAAGTTGCTTCCCTAATAAGTAATGTTACTTCTCAGGATACTCTGGGTAAGGGGGCTCTACATTTACATTATTATAACAATCAGGATTTTTACTGTTTTAGAGTTTTGCCACATAAACCATTTTACATAAACAAAAGAACCTAACTATGAACAGCACAATAAAATCATTTTTCTTAGCTGACATAATATGTCCCAGTCTAAGAACTTCAGTATGATATTAGAAAACTAACTTACAAGAAAATCTTTAAAAATCTCAGTGCCTCCATGAGAAATAACCATCATTTAAATAATTATTGTATATTACTTCCACCTGTAGTCTATGACAAAATCCCTCATGGTCAGGAATAGCGACAAAACTTGCCTTCCATAATGCTGCAAATAACACAGATGAAACATATTTTTAAGAACTCTTAAGGTTGTTGGCTTCTAAGGCTTCCTGTCCATAAGACAGTGTGGCAGTCTTAAGTATATAAGCACCAGATGCTGGTACACTCAGTTTTATAAAACAAACAATACTGGACACAAAAGGATGGTGATGAACCAATATGGCAAGGATGTTGGCTTCTATACTCTTACTAACTCTCAGTCGTACAGTAAAAAGTTGAGAAAGAGATTGCAGAATTAAACTGCACTGTAGACCAAAATGGACTTAACATATATAGAATAGATAAAGAATATACATTCTATAATAATAGCCCATAGCATTCTCTGCAAAATTTATTACACTTTAGGCAAGAAAACAAGTCCTAATAAATATAAAAGAAAATAATTTCTTATACCTTAGCAAGTTGTACAACAAAATGGATACTCAATATCATAGAAGCTACAGAAACCACATACACATACATGGATACTGATCAATACAATTTTTAATGATCAGAAGGTCATTAAATAAATTAGGAAGAAATTTTTAAAATCCTAAGAATCAAATGAACATTAAGGAATGACTTACCAGATTTTTTGGGATACAACAAGGTGGTTTTAGGAGGGAAGTTTTTAGCTGTAAATGCTAACATAAAACTAAACAAAAAAATCAAAACAACTCAGAAATACCTTGAATCAACAACATAAATATATAACAAGATCTTAGGAAAAGCCCCAAATCAATAGACAGAAAGAAATTATAAAGGTCAGGGAAGAAATTAATAAAATAGAGAATAAAAAAAACAGTACAAAGAATCCACGGAACAAACGGTTAGTTCTTTAAAATGACATGACCGAAAAGTTCTGAGTCAAGCTAACTAGAAAAAAAATGTAGAAAAGACTCAATATTTATTAAAATTAGAAGTAAAAAGAATTGTTACACAAGATACCAATAAAACCCAAAGGATAATTTAGGAATATCTGTAATGAAAACTATGGCAAGTCTGGAAAAATGCATACATTTCTAGATATATATGACCTTCAAGAATTAACAAAGAAAAGCTCAAGACTAGGCAGGTTCACCATTAAACTCTACCAGATGTTTAAAGAGGGATGTTCACCAAATTATCACAGAGAATAGGAAAGGAAGAAATGCCACCAGACACACTTTATGAAAACGTATTATCCCCTTACCAAAGCAAGGTAAGGATAGAACAATAAAGGCAAACCACTGGTTGATTTCGGTGATGACCACGGACGTCAAATAACATCTTTGTAAACTCAATCAAACAGCACATTAGAAAGATTAGACTGCACGATCCAGTTGCTTCCTTTCTGGGGTTATGAGGATAGTTCAGCATACACACATCAATACATGTAAGAAAGCGTCTAGACAGACTCCAACAGAGCCCAGTGTCTCAGCAGAAGAGGAAAGGGCTCTTCGTAAACTTCCTGATAAAAGCCCAGATGACATAGGCATAGAAAGAATATACATTAATGCAGTGAAGCTGTAACTGACAGAACTGTGGCCAGTGTTACATTCAATGGGGAAAAATAAGAAAAGCAAAATTGAGAGAAGGGTTCTCTTCTCCTTCTTACTCAGGATGATGCTGTTGTCTTAGAGGGATAAGACAAGGAAAGACAAGGGATAAAAAGATGAAAGGCAAGGTAAAATTATCTCTATTTTGAGATAACAAAAGCAGAAGACCTAGAAGATCGACTAGAAAAGTTTTAGATATAATAAATATTTTTAGTAAAGTAATAGGGTACAATTTCGACATACACAAATCAGGAACTTCTTACATACACTAGTGAACTTGCTCAGAAATAAATCAGGGGAAAAGATATGAGTCTAACCTTAAGCATAAAACTGATCAAGGAGGCAAAAAACTTTTACCACAAAAATCTTTACAATATGAAGATATTAGAAGAAAAAAACCTACCATATTCATGGATAAACAGACTTAATCTTGTAGAACTAGTATATTACCAAAAGTGTAGATACAGGTTTAATGCAATGCGCACACATGCGCACATAAATGTGTGTGTGTGTGTGTGTGTGTGTGTGTGTGTGTGTACAGCATACCTTCTTTATACATCTACCCATCCATAGACAACTACTATTTATTTCTATATCTTGTATATTGTAAATAATGCTACCACCTCAGTGGCCTTAGAGAATATCAAAATATCATGAACATTCTACACACAACTTAGGAAGGAAAAAAACCCTAAAATTCATTCAGAAGCAAATAATAACCCTGAATAGCCAAAGGAATCGTAAAACAGAAAGAGTACTAGAAACATCAAAAATACTTGGTTTCAAACTATACTACAAAACCATAGTAACAAGAACAGTATGGCAGTCGCTACAAACACATAGACCAATAGAATGAAATAAAGGACATGGAAGCACACAGGGCTGCAGCCACCTGAATTTCAACAATAGTGCCAAAGCACACTTTGGAAAAAGAGAACCTGTTTAATAAGCAGTGCTAGGAAAACTGGAAGCACCAGAAGCTGGATGAAATTGGATCCCCATTTCTCACTCTACAAAACCAATCAAAAGGAATCAAAGACCTAAATGTAAGATCTAAAAATGTAAAGTTATTAGAGAAAACATCGGAAAAATATTTCAAGATATTCTGGGCTGTATCCAACACTTTCTGTTGCTATGACAAAACACCATAGTTAAAAATCTCTTATGGAAGAAAGGTTTATTTTGGCTTCCAGTTCCACAGAGCTGCCCATCCATGTTTAATGCAGTATTGTTGACAGGAGCCAAGAGTCAGCTTGTGTAGATGCCTACCAATAGGCGACAAGACAAATAAAATGTGGTGATACACACAATGAAGTTTTTATTCAGCCATGGAGAAGACTCAAGCTATGAGATCTGCAGGGCCTAGATGGGAGATTGTTATGGTAAGTAAATTAAGCCAGACTCAGAAAGACAAATACCATGTGTTACCTCAGATTAGACTCTACACTAAAGGAAAAGCTGCTTGGCAGAATAACCGGTATGCTTCCCTCTGTAATGGACTGTACCTTTAAACTATGAAGAAAAATATTATTTCAAATATTGTTCAAACTATGAATTAAACTCTTCCGTAATTTGCTTTTGATAGGCATTTTGTCACAGAGCCAAGTGTATTTCACTACTGCCCTCCCTCCCTCCCTCCCTCCATCTCTATCTCTATCTCTATCTCCTCTATCTCTCTATCTCTCTATCTCTCTATCTATCTATCTATCTATCTATCTATCTATCTATCTATCTATCTATCTACTATCTATCTACTATCTATCTATCTATCTATCTATCTATCTATCGATCTATCTATCTATCTATGATAGAGCAGTGCTTCTCAACCTGTGGAAAACATAGATATTTACATTATGATTCATAATAGTAGCAAAATTACAATTATGAAGTAACAATGAAAGTAATTTCATGGTTGGGGATTACCACAACATGAAGAATTGTATTAGAGAGTCTTAAACTTCCTAATGCTGTGACCCTTTAATATGGTAATTTTGTTCCTGTTATGAATCACAATGTAAATATCTATGTTTTCCAATGGTTGCTCAGACTCTAAAGGGGTCGTGACCCATGGGTTGAGAACCACACACCTAGTGGGTTGGGAAGATGGATGTATGAAAGTTGGGGAAACTCCTTCTATTTCTTGCCCTCCCTCCCTCCCTCCCTCCCTTCTTCCCTTCCTCCTTCTCTCCCTCCTCTATACTTTATGTTGGTCTGCCTCAAATCAGAGGCAACTTGCAGCTAGAGGCTGGACACAGAACTTACGGATACTGTACAAAATCTGACTGTTGTCCCCTGACAGTGGCATTCCTTCACACATGTAATTTTCATCTGTCACATGTGCTAACTCTGTTCACTGAGTCATATTAATCATTGTCATCATGAAAAATACACTTGATCTGCAACTTATAATTCAACCACAATAGGAGTTCAAAACACAGGGTTACTGAACCTAGAATGAGATGCAAATCTCATAGGTTTCTTGACGAAAATTGTGCATTTTTCAAAGAATCTTTATGGGAAGCTTTGAGTTGTCATGGGTAGGTATCCACTGTGAGATGACGGCTGTACACAGTGTCAGGTGATCTAGGGAAGTGACCTGCTGCTACCCAAGATCTTTATTGTTTTAGAATGTAACTTGCCAATCATTAAACACCTGGGATATTCAAGGTTCTTCCTTTTTCCTTCCTTTCCCTTTCTCTCCTACCTTCTCTTCTCCCCTTCCCTCTACCTCTCTACATTCCTTGAAGGAGTTTACTTATTGTTGTTGGATTTTAGACTTATTTTCACTATATAGTCCTGGCTAGCCTGGAACTTGCTATGTAGACCAGGCTGGTTTCCTGCTTCTGACTCCCAAGTGCTGAGATTAAAGGTATGTGCCATGTACATGCCCAGACCAGCTTGAAGCATGTTTTTCTCCTTTTTCCTTCTTCCAAAACTACCAGTGCATGCCTCACCCTGTCTCTCTTTCAAATTTGTTGCCTTTTTTAAAAAAACAAAACAAAACAAAACTGTTTTTGTTTCTGTTGGTGGAGTTGGTGTTGGTGGTAGAGGTGTCTGTGTGTGTGTGTGTTCCTCACTATATAAATATGATTTGCTCAGTTCATAAAATATTACTTGTATATATGATGCTTTCAGAGCTGACCATATGGTATTAGAAATCCAATTGGGATGCTCTTCCCTGGAGAAGACAACGGCTGAGGGTACTGATAAAAACTACTTGTATAACAAAGACTTTAACAGCACAGGCAGTCTAAAGACCCTGAGAGCAGACCCTTCGTGCTTCCCATCGTGCTTCCCAAGTTTATGGCCATGCCCAGGAATTCTATTCTCTAATGTTTTATGACTAAACATAGTTTTTAACTTTTTAAAAAGTCTGCTTTCTTAGACCTGAGAGATGGCTCAGAAATTAAGAGAACAAGGCAATTCTTGCAGAAGATCCGAGTTCAGTTACAGCACCCATGGCTCACCAGCGTCTGTCATGGCAGCTCCGGGGACATCTGTCCTGCACTCCTAATGCACTGCACTCCTGAGTGTGCACACATATACACACAGTGAGATACATATTCATACGTACATGCACACGTATACATATTCACACACAGATATATACAAAGATACACACAAAGACATACATAGGTGCACATACACACATACCTACACGCACAGAGATACATACACATAATTAAAAAATAATAACATTTAATCTTATAAAATTAGTCTTTCTAGATTAACAGGAAAAGAAAAATAAATGAAAGAAAAAGCTTACAGTAGGAGCTATACTGAAGATTCAGTTACAGAGCATGAGCCTTAAATACATCACAAGTATACCATCTATGTGCATGAGGCATGTGTTGCTTGATTGTTCCGCTCTCTCTATGTAGAAATTACTAAATTAAACTAGGGAAAATATGAGGTGGCTTAAGACATCAATCTTCTACGATCTGTGCACCTCAATGGGAACATGAATATAAATGTCTTACTTCCTCAATCTAAGTCATGATTAATGGACAATGAACTTACTTGGAGAAAGAAGCCTGCATTAGTTGTGATCCTAGTGACTGAAAGAAATCTTTGATTTTTTCCTTTGAAACAAGACTTACTTTTATTTTAAATTATATATACATGTATATATGTACACATACATATATATGTATGTATACACACATATGTATGTCTACACACACACACACACACACACACACACACACACACACACACACATGTGTTTCTATGTGCAAGTAGATACACAGCATGTGCCCAAGGAGGCAAGAAGGTGTTGAAGTGCCTGGAGCTTGAGCTACTGGCCATGAAGCCATGAACCACCCACTGCCCTGCTGGAAACCAATCTTGGTTCCCACCCTTCACCTCTGAGCCATCTTTCTGGCTCCTAGGAGATAAGTGACCATTGAAAAGTGAAACTCTGGGGTTACTTTGCTGAGGAAGCATGGATCTTGACATATGTGCCAACGCTGTCTAGTTTCAACCTCACAAACAAAACAAAACTTAACCTGTGTGTGTGGACATGCCTTGAAAGTCTTCAAAGTGCCTTGGAATTATGGAATCTAGGGAAAATTTCTGCAGCAACAGTGTGCCTGTAGCTTGCAGTACCAGGGGCTGGAATGAACTTTCCTCACAGTCTGAAACAAACTGATAGCATCAGCTGTCAGAGCTCTCAGTGTCCATTTGCAGCAGCCTTCCTCGTCTTCTCTCCAGCCCCCCATGATCCTTTATTATGCTCAAAGATAATTCCTCATGGTAGCAGGTATAAGCTAAGACCTTGCCTTGTTTTGCCTTTTCTTGTCTAGAGATAGACAGAGATCCATTTATATAGAGGATGCGAGGTGGACGGCCACACTGGACATCGTTTTAGCTAGCTGGAATGAAACTGTTGGTCTCATCTCTTGGTGCAGACCCAGTGTGCTGACCTTCATTCTCTTCTGTGTCCTTTGTACTCATCCTCCTGCAGCCTCCTGACTGCTGGCCATGAATCCACATTAGTGATAAAGTCTTTCACCATCCCTTATGCATGAAGCTTCTCCCTTCTGGGGCAAGGGAGAGAATCCAGGTCTCACAAGTTGTCCTTTCTTGCCTTGACGCTGTGCCCCAGCTTGCCTTTTCCAGAAGCAACTGCAAGGCCCAGAAGCTCTGGGTATTGATTTCAATTCTGGATTCCTGCCAGAGCTCTGCCACTGGGAGTCAAGGCTGCATTTGCTATAGAACTGACGGATGGAGGAAAGAGGAGGCAGCAGCTGGCTGGAGAGAATGACTCCTCCTGCTTCTGTCTTTGCCTGCCTCCACAAAGATCCACACTAGGTACCAGGCACTAAGGGCTATGAACAAGAGAGTGTTTCCCAATGTAGAAGAGGGAGGTGGAGTTGGAGGAGGAAGAAAAGGAGGAAGAAGAGAAAGAAAAAGAGGAAGAGGAGAAGGGGAGGAAGGGGAGGAGGGGGATGGGGAGGGGAGGAGGAAGATGAGAAGGAGGAGGAGGAATAAGAGAAAGAGGAAAAGGGGGAGGAGGGGGAGGAGGAGGAAGAGGAGGAGGAGGAGCTGGTCTGAGCAAGGTGTGCCTAAAAGAAATGGAAGCATTTGTATGGCAAGAAACAAATCTGCTTCTCACATGAGCATTTCAGGTTGTCTTTCTTGCAAGATGGATACATAACGTGTTCTAAAGGAACAGCGGAGCCAGAGGCCAAGACTGTCCAGGCTGTAGGAATATCTTCTGTTCTCTGCTAACGTGCTGAGTAGCCCTCAGCTCAAACAAAATAAAACAAGCTCCTGAATGAATGAAGGCAAACGGCAAAACAAGTGCTTGCCCTCGCTATTGATTGGCTCTCTGAAGAGTCAACACAGATTCTTACATTGGTCTCCTTGAACCCAAATCATAGCAAAAGCATCATTAAGGCAGGGGTGCCTTTGAGTCTCAATTCATCAAGGGAAAATGCTTACTACAGAAGACTTCTCTCTACCTACAAGACAGAATAAACAACTATAAATAACTGAACTCACAGTCAATAAACCATAGAGTAGAAGAACATGCTGTCAGGTGATATCGCAGTATGCCCCAGCCCCTTTTAAAAACATACCACAAAGCTCACCCAAAGACAGATTGCCTGCCCACATTTCTCCTTAGAGGATGCCTGACAGTATTTCAAAACTTTCTCTCAGTATGCAGCTCTGCCCTGTCTCCAGTCACATTTCTGACAGATTCTTGGTTTAATAACATTTGTTTTTATTTTATCCCTTTTAACTCTCCATTTTGTAGAAAATTTGAATTCCAAGATGTATAACGGAGTATATAATGATGCTTGGTGTAATAAAAGTCAACCAGAGACCAAAACTGCAAGTACTCTCCAGCCTGGTAGGTGGCTACGTAGATGAAGAAGGTGGGTCTAGGTGTTCAGGGCTTGCAGTGAGTTATCCAACCCAGCTCAGTCTTCTTGGCATCCATGTGGGCTGGCACAAGCCTCCTGTGTTAGGAACTAATAAATGTATTTAAAATCCCTTTTGTTTTCCTTGCTGCCTTCCTTCGACTCTTTTGTTTTATCTGTTACCCTATGGATGTATATGTATGGATATATGCACACACGCATATATGTATCTATATAACATATGGGAAACACTTCACTTTTCAGCAGATGTTTCTCTCTCTCTCTCTCTCTCTCTCTCTCTCTCTCTTAGTTTTCTTTAAAACAGGGTTTCTCTGTGTAACCCTGTCTGTTCTGGAACTTACTCTGTAGATCAGGCTGGTCTCAAATTCACAGAGATCCAACTGCCTCTATCTCTGGAGTGCAAGACTGGGATTGAAAGAGTGCACCACCACTGCCTCGAACTTAAATTTCTAATTGCTAATTCTGAATGGAAATTCTAGGATGGATCACCCTCAGATTCAAAATGATTTAAAGAACAGTTAGGCTTTCTTTCATTTACACTGGGTAAGTGATTCCTTTACACTTGTTCTAAAGCTCACACCTATTTCCTTATTGGTGCCAGCATTATTGGTAAGAGACTTATTAAATACTCATTCTTTTGTGGGAAAGACAAAAGGGCCACCCCTGTTTGCTTATTCATCATCGGTTCATATAGACTGTGTCCTGCGACCTCTGCAAGAGCGATGCAGTTTCTGTGCTCCAGGAAGCGAATGCCACGGTCTGAGGAGGTTTAGCTAAGTTTGGCAAAGTAATGGAGGCCAGATGTGAATTCCGACAGAGTCTAGGGCAAAGACCCACCCCGTTAAACCTACTGTGTGGTTCTCTCGTGGATTATAATTGGTTAGCTGTGAAAAGGTTTTTATTACCAATGTATTTGAGCCACGGTTCTCCTCTTGCTCTTTGCTTGAAACATGATCACCTCTTGGCTAGTTCTGCTGGCCCAGGCAGAACTCAGAATGGGAAGCCTTCAGGAAATACTGATGTGAGTGTAAGCCAGAGCAATGGGGATGTGGGCCTCTGCATTTCTAAGGTTTATCTCCTGCCTTCTAGCAGCTACTTTAGTGTTAATGTCAGTAGAAAAGAATTAATATACCTCTTAGCACCTATCCATGCATTTTGTCTTCATAAAACTCACCAAGTATTAGCTAATTAATCCTAATGAAAGCTTTCGATATTTGTAAGGTCAAATTCATCCTCAACAGGCATTTATAAGCAGACAAGCTGCGTTTTCCTAATTGATGAGGCCTCTGGGCTCACTCTCATTATAAAGCGCTGCTGTAGATTCCCAAGGCCCATCCCAAGTCCTGAGGGAACAGCAGGCTGAGCTTCATCTCAGGCAGCCAGTGTTTCCCAGAGCTTTCCCCTGCTGCCCCGTTGCCCTCTGATTTTGCAACCGCTCTGAAAACAGGGTCATTCTAATGCTAAGTAGGGACTAGGAACCATCTGATACGCCAATATAAAGTCATTGCTTTTTTCGTGTTAATACCATTTTTTCCTTTTCTCTAACTTCTGCAGACGAGAGCTGAGGAGTAAGTCAATTTTTAAACTTTAATAGGTAGGTAAGCATTAAACATTCGTGTGAAATAAGCATTGCTATTTTCCCATTTGACTTTATATTAAAAGTTCCTACATATTCAGGCATGGTGGTACATGCTTGTAATTCCAGCAGTAAGAAGGCTAACCAGGAGAATTCCAAGTCTGAGGTCATGCTGGGGTGTATAGGGACTGTAAGGCCATACCAGACTACCTAGTGAGACAATATCTCAAATATATGTATGTATATATATATACATATATACATATATATATATACATATTCCAAAACTGATCAGCAGATCTAATATTAATCCTTATTTATACTCTCTTGGTGCCCTCACGCATGTGTGTGATGTGTGTGTGTGAAAGGTAAGACTTTCTAATATTTTAAACACTCTCTCTACAAGACAAAAAAAAAGCAGGTGTGTCTCAAGCAAAACTAAAGTGAATACACAAAATAATTGTCTCAAACATGAACACAGATGCCCAGAACAATGGTGTAGGGAAATCCCCTTAGGTTTATCATTTGTCTGCACAGTACAAGAGAACTAGGGCAGTGGGAGCAAAATATTCCAGCCACTAAAGCCTGTGAGCTATGAAGATACAAATGAGACAGGGTTTCAGGATAGTATAAATGTAATGTAAACACAAGATTTCAAACTAATAACTCAAACCTATTTCACTGCATACTTGTCCATACTTTGCATGACTCCCAGGAAACATGCTCAATCAATCATCATTCAATTAACTAACATTCTTATTTTAGAAAGGGAAGCAGTGCAAAAGAGCACATCAAAGTTAGCTTGAAACACCCTCCAAGGTTAGCTGCAGAGTCAACATGAACAGAACAGTGCCTGCCACAGAAAACTGGGCACTGGTGGAACCATGTTTTACATGAAAATGAGGAGCTATTGATCTACGGGGTTGGTCTAAGTGAAGAGCTGGACCTGGAGGAGATCTGACGTCTAACAGGTTATTTAAAAGCATCCTTGACTTGATATATTCACTCGCTATGAGTCTCAGAGCAAAGAATTGTAAACTGGGCAGCTCAATACACACACACACACACACACACACACACACACACACACACATACACACACCTCTCGAGCTGAAGGACAGAGACATCTGAGATCACGATGCTGCCATGGCCTCTCTTGACTCAGGGAATCACTCTTCTGGCTGGGGTGCTCTCTCCTGGCAACCTGTGGCCTCCTCAGCTTCTGCTGCAGCATCCTATGTGGGTGGGTGGCCATCTTCTGATATAGGTATCTACCTCTTTATTTTTTCCTATTAATCAAGGCATCCATTTTACTGGATTAGTGGTCTATTATACTATATTGTGAGTTCAGCTTAAGTAACTACACCAACAACAAACTGCTTTCCAAATAAGGTCACATTCTGAGGCACTATCAGCGGGTTGGCAATGCATATGTGAGTGGTTCATGTGATAATCCCACCTTCTTACAGACAGGGATTCTACTGTGACTGTATAAAGTTGAGTGTATCCACCAACTGCAGTACTTTGACCTGCATCTCAGTTCCTATGAGACATGTTAATTTATAGAGTGTTGGGTCTCAGGAAAACCCGTCAACCAATGTTTAACCGAATAAAAGCTTTAGTGGTGATGATTAGAGAAAATTGGTGTGCATTTGCATAGACAGGGCAAGAACTCAAAACCACTAGAGAGGTTTTGCACACAGAGAAACCGCTATTCAGCCTGGATTTAATAGCAGCCACTTAACCATCCACTGAAGATATCATCTCGCCTCTGGTATCTCAGTGGTTAGGTTGGTTCAGACTGGGAAAAAACTTAAAGATGGTATTAGAACGGTTTGCATATTCATTATTTTACAAAGTGAGCATAACTCCAAAAGCCTTTTCTACTTACTACACAGTTATACTTTACAGAATAGTCTAGTCAGTTTTCAAACTCTATTTTAGAAAATTTTTTAGTCACACCTAAAATGTCATTAAAAATCATCAGGAGCAGAAAAACTACTTCTGAGCATTTAACTCAAGAACACAGCTTAGATTACTACATATCTGTGTTGTGTATGAGAAAGCAACAGCATGGGTTGCCTGTCCACAGTGCTACATCCCAGGCCCACACCATACTCTGGTATCTCTGCAAGTCCCCAGAGGGTGATATAGTAGAGAAGCTCAATGTTTTCCTCCGTAACCCAGCAGAGCAGGGTCTCTTGTACATAGAAGACATGGAGTATAACATGTTTCCATGTTCTAGGTTGTGTACTAAGAATTCTAGATGGTTTATCTCATGTGTATTTTGCTAGTTTTGTCCTTCTGAATTTTGCAAAACTTGTTTAATGAAGAATCCATAGCTCCCTGTTTGCATAACCAGGTTTTAGTAAAGTCAGTCAACTGAAAAGTAGAAACATTAGGCAGAAACTGTCTTCTAAAAAAGGATTCATTTGTATTTTTAATTCTGCCTATAGGATAGTACGTGCACGTGAGTGCAGTGTTCATGGAGGCCAGCGGGGGCATCAGAACCTTAATAAGTAAGTGTTAATGATTTACTTTTAAGGAAAATATACTTGGGGCTGGAGAGATGGAGCAGTGGTTAAGAGCACTGACTTCTTCCAGAGGTCCTGAGTTTAATTCCCAGTAACCACATAGTGGCTCACAACCATCTGTAATAGGATCTGATGCCCTCTCTGATGTGTCTGAAGACAGCACGTGTACTCATATACACAACATAAATAAATAAATCTTTAAAAAGAAAAAGAAAAATATACTTGGTTGTAAACTTGTTAATCTTCATTGGGGTGCATTATTCAATGCCTGAGTATTGAAGAAAGCAAGGTGAAATGCAAGTTAAGCACTCCAGTGCTCCACAATGAAAGAACTGGTAGCCACACAAGCATGTATTTCTAAGAAACAGAAAACCTAAGCGTAGAGCATGGTTGACTTTTAAAAACTATTTTCAAAGACAATACAAATTTTGAGAAAATACCACAGCAAAGATGATATATACTTTACTGGTGGGATAAAGGTTTCCTGTGATTTTTTTCCAGGACTGGTATAATCAACTGGTATATCAGGGATCAAAACTCACACGGTTCAAGGAAAAGGCAGTCAAAATGCAGAAAGTCGGCAGGATAGGCTACGGCAGCCCAGTGTCCAGTTGGAATCAGTCCCAGTTTTATCACAAAGGAGCACCAAGGTTTAGTGGCACACGCAGTGGCCTGAAGTTAGGTACCTTCTGAAGGAGGCAGCTGCTTCAGAAAGGGAGAAATCCTACGAGCTAATGAATGCCAGCGAGCCGGCCCCTCATTTTTCCTAACCCCCAGCATAGAGATAACTTGATTTAAGGATGAAGGGACCAGTTTAATTAAAGTTAAAAAAAGAAAGAAATCAAACCAAACATGCCCAGCAGCAACATGCATGGTAGCTTGGAACTTGTGACACTAGTTCTCCAAACAGTTTCCATTTTCAACAGCATCCCTTTTGAAGTATTTGAAATACTTTAAAATATTTTAGATGAAAAATTTATGTGCAATGCATATATACATACGTACATACATCTACACATATATTTTAATATATCCATTTATATTTAGGAAGTAGTTAAAAACTAGGAAAAAATACCCAATAGTTGTAACTGAGTTATTTTCAACCTTGTCTATTTAGGATGTAGCTGAAGCCAACAGGCTGGTGAGAAGGGTTCTGTGTCTTCCCCGTACTCTGTAGTCATAGAATCATGTAACAGATTCAAATGGAAGCCTCCGCCACGCCCACTCAGTTGTCTCTATCTGTTTTTAATCATGTACTCAGCCTGGCGTTATTGCAGGGAGGTGGTGGGAGGGTACAGGTAATGAAAGAGTAGGGTTGATGAAGATAACTATGTTGGCTAGTTTTATGAAAACTCAACAAAAAGTCATCTGAGATGAAGAGGCCTCAATGGAGATAACGCCCTCATAAGGCAAGCCTGCAGGGCATTTTCCTAAGTACTTACGGACGGAGGAGAGCTCAACCCATAGTGGGTGGTACCATCTCTAGGTTGCTCATCCTGGGACTTCTTAGAAAGCAGGCTGAGCAAGCCATGGGAAGCAAGCAAATAGGAAGTATGCCTCCATGTCCTCTGCATTAGCTCCTGCCTCCAGGTTTCTGCCCTGTTTGAGTTCCAAACCCTTTACTCCCTAAGTTGCTTTGCTCATGGTGTTTCATGAAGCACTAGTAATCCTAACTAAGACTTGACCTAACTGAACCTTGACTCTGTGGTAGAAGGCAATGGGGAGACTGAATGACAGCTGCAAGCTGTGACATCTGACAGACTGAGAACCTCAGTGAAGGCTCACTGCTGCCTGCCTGGCCCTTAGAACTCAGGCTCCTGAGAGGTGCTTAAGGGCTCTGGTGGCTGCTAGACTGCACAAGAGTTCAAAGCAGTACCATAATGAGCTAGGGTGAGCAGGCTGAAACACACGGAGTAGCCAGAGCCACCACCAGGAAAAGTCAGTGACTGCCAACATTGTATCTCAGAATGCTATCGGTTTAGTTCAACAAATGCTTGCAAGGCTGTAGGGCGTTACAAACACTTGATAAGAATTACTTTGAGAACTGTCCTTTCATATTACATGAGATGACACTCTATGGTACCTTACAACCCAGAATCCCACTTGTGCATTTCCCCTAATGTGTTACACACTCCAGCTATCCAGGAAACTGGAGTTGACTACTCAGACTCCCTAATGGTGGGCATGTTTTAAATCAAGAGTGTAAGTAGAAAACAAACACTTGGCTGTTCGCTTGCTCCTTTTTTTTTTATTGTTGATGGTTTTAACTGTAATGCATTGTCAACAGTGAATGGACTGGATTTTAATACTGGTACTACCAACACAGGAGACACATGCCGATGGAAACAGGAGGAGTGATTGGACCTCTCTAGTATCTAAGAAGGCAGCTGTAAACCTTTATTCAGAGCACCCAACGGACATACAACAATGTATACAGCTTGGACCTGCTGACCCCATGAGCTAGCATTGATCATTAGTGGCTGCTGCTGAGGGGGTAGCCCCAGCACACATAGATCTATGTGATCCTGTCTGTGACTGAGGAGAAAGGAATGAATGCCCCGTTTCTCTGCTGGAGTCTGCCATGCTTGCACAGCTCCGCTAGGCAATTTCCAAAAACTCGAAACAATGATGAGCTATGAAGACCCTTAAGCTGGGTAGGTGACTTTGTGTGCATTACTCCCAGGTACTCACTAGCTAACATACACTTTTGCTTGTTCATTAATGTATTTTAACACCAAGAGGCTGAGATCTCCAGGCAATTAAATAACAACTCCCAAGATCCAGCTTGTAGCAGACCAAAGGACAAAGATCTCCAAGCATACCAAAGAAAACATATGACCAATATGAAGAGCCATCAAAGGCGGAAGAAGAGCAGGAGGAGGAGCCATTTTCAAAGAGACAAAGGAGAAAAAAGGCGTAGGGGGGAATCTATGTTGCTTCCCAATGTCGAAGCTACCTCAAATGCCATCTAGCAAGAGCATTTCAAAGTGTAGAGACTTCTCGATCGGGCTCTGATAACACACATTGCCAGGTATCCACTGGCTCAGAAGACAGCCGCTCTACCATACACCTGTACTTCCTATCTGATGTGCTAGGCTTGCTGATCCAGTGTAAGCCTCACCAAGCGCTAAGCTGAGCTTTCTCCATAATCCCTCCCCGCAGTTCTGAACCTGCCAGTGGGGATTTTCGTTAAACAGCTATTAGCAGTGACTAAAACTTCTAATCCCCCCATTTTGCCTTTATTAGCACATACAATTATCAGGCTGTCATATTAGGGCACCGTGGAAAAACTATCTTCATTCTGAACTCTCCCTTTTTAAAACAATGCTGGGATCTTTTTTACAGAAATATCAATTCAGTCATTTTGTCTGTATTTTACCGGAAATTACTTTAGCTATCAGGGTAACTGGCATCTCTTACAGAGTGTGAGGAACTTCAGAGTACCTGGAATGAATCCATTATTAAGGCAACTACTTAGAACAAGTTTTCTTTAGTTCATTAGAGACAAGGGCAAATTTCTTTTTTAGCTCATTCCTGGAAAGAAAAATAGATTCTGTTTTGAGGATTAATACAGTAGTTGCATACGGAATGGGATTCATATAACATGGGTAATTATTAAATCTACTATCATGGCACCTTTGCCCCAAAGACAACCAAATTGGCAGTTCTGGATATTGAAAACCACAGGACAGGGAGATTGTGGGTAGCTTCTGCGATAACCCCTTCCTCCAGGTCCCATCCTAATTCTTGTGATCTTGTTTCACACTCAATTGCTTGAGCTCTCAGGTTCCATGGCATTGAAAGAAAGCCTACTAAGGAAGGGATTTTAGTCTTTACTTGGTTGGGCTTCACCTCTGGCTCCCTGCATCGTATTGGTTCAAGGACCAAGAAAAGAGGGAGGGGGTCAATTCTACTTATGACTCTATCAGAGCTTCGCCAGGTAAGAGGTTACAGTAGGAGCTGCTTTGCTCACAGGACTTAACCACCTGGACTGGTGTGTCTCTGAACCCTGGGGTTTTATGATATTAATTTTAAATCCTCAGTGTCTAAGGTGGGGAATGAAAGGTCTGAAGCCCAAGTTTCTCATTCATAATATTTGCTCAAATTTCCAATCTAAGCTTTCACAAGCATAAGCAGTTCTTAAAAATGTGAAATGAGGGTTGGGGATTTAGCTGAGTGGTAGAGCGCTTGCCTAGCAAGCGCAAGGCCCTGGGTTCGGTCCCCAGCTCCGGAAAAAAAAAAAGAAAAAAAATGTGAAATGATATGCACTAATAATCTTTTTAAATATAAATGAGAAAAAATTAAAAGATTAGGTAACAGAAGTCACCCAATGACATATCACCCCAACAAACACACCCACAAAAGAAATTGTAATAAAATCTATTCCTTTTTCCTTATGCTCTCAAGCATGTTCAACTTTTCTTTGTCTATAGACATATGCGGCCAAGGATAGTTATAAATGTGGTTTAACACAAAATCATAAACGTAAATAGTATAACAACTTTTAATAATTTTTAAATAACTTGGTAGCTTGATAATTGAGCATAAATTTTATTAACTAGACTGTAATATGTCTCCCCATGTAAGGGTGCCTGCTACTAAACTGAAAAACCTGAGTTTAATTCTTGGGACCCACATCTTGGAAGGATACGGGGGTGACTCCAGTTGATTGTCCTCTGACCTCTTCATATGAGCTGTGATGTATGTGTGCTCACACAACACAAGTGCACACGTGTACATGAACACACACACACACACACACACACAAACACACACACACACACAGGCACGCACACATACTTACTCAAACAAAATTCATAAAGAACTGTAAAATATAGTACCATGTCACAATTCAAACAGATTGGACACACGTGGTAGATATCTCCATTGTGAGGGTAAAATAATGAATGTTCAGTAGGGAGACTGGCTTGGCTCAGAGACAGAGGTTGAGGCTGGTTACACTACTGTTTGCTGAGCTTCTAGGATAGTGCAGGAATTAGGAGGTAAGCAATTCTTGATACACAGCTTTAAATTAATTAGTAAATGTCACCATGGCAGCCATGGCATCTGGAGAAAGAAAAGACCCATGCTTTATTCAAAACTCCATAAAGATCAGGTCTAAAGTCCTGATTCTTTTCTCTGTAATTGGCGTTATTCCAACCAGGAAATGAAATTCCCACTTGATTTCTCTCTTAAATTAAATGGAAGCTGGCAAGTGGGACATGGGCTTAGCCTCTGCATGGCTCTGGGTTCAGGTGCTAGCACCAAAAAGAATAAACAGACAAAAAAAGAAAACAAATGTCCACTTGCAGGTTATATTTTCAGAAATATTAACAATGGGAGAAATTTGATCAAAATATTTTCATGAAAACGGTATTATGTAACCCTTTATAGCAAAAAGGTTTACTAATGTTACTGAAAATACTCTAAGTATTCTCTATACGATTTATCTAAACTGTTAGAATTGTATTTAACACAATGAAATCCTGGAATTACAAGCAAATGGAGAGGCTACTAACTGGTAAACTGTACATGGCACAGAGGCAGGCTAGCTGTCACAAGCCAGAGCTGCAGAGTCCTATAGCAGGTCTGCTGTGCACTGGGATTGCATGCATGGCTCGACCTCGGTAACGAGTAGATGAGACAACATACCTTAATCATTTGGCTTGGTGCTCGGCACCTCATCAGCCCTCGCAGGCAGGCGCTGGCACTCAGCCCACGCAGGCAGGGATTAGAGACCACATCTGTTCACTCTGAAGCCTCCAGCTTCTCTGTTTTCAGGCTGAGGTCAACACCACTGCAATCGCTCAACATGCTTAGCATTGTTAAGGGGTTTTTAGGAGTTCTAAAAGCTGGATGATTCTATGGGTAGGACGGGAATAGCCGCCATGGTCAAGACTGGCTTTTCTGCAGGATTTGAATGTCATGGAGTGAAGAAACGCTATGAGCTACCTTGTTCTCTTTAGTGTTGTTTGCAGGCCACACAGTGTTCCACTGAGATGCGAGACCAATGACGGAGGCAAGGCAGTTTTCAGATGCAAAAAACCTGAAGGCTGAGAAAACGTGGCATTTCTAAAGCATTTATCAATGAGGGGTGCCTTTTTATTTTTAATTGCTCTTTCCTAAACTTTTTAACTTTACATCTGACGGAATGATCTCAATTTGCTACTCTTTGTTCTCTTCTTTTAAATACTGTAACTGGCTCGATTCCAGAGAGAATTCTTATCCTCAAATGCCTTCCAATGAGGCTTTTCCAGAGTCCGTGGCTCGGAAGTAATTTAAAAGTAGAAAGTGTAGCAAAGGAGACCAAATGGAAAGCACTGGATGCTTCACAGTCAAAAGGTCACTTCTTTCGCTCTCTGGGAGAAATGAGCAAAGCACACATGGCCGTGTATCTCAGCACACGGAGACCCCACACAAGACAGAAAATGATAAGTCGATGTCTGTGTGTTTCCTCTCAGTTTTACACGGCAGTCGGCTATGGTAAGTATTTGGATACCTGTGAATACATGTCTGCAGAGGCACCCTTACCTCCACACACGGCCTGTGCTTTTCAAAAGAAAAAAAATGTACAATGCGCTTCAACGACCAACCAAATTCACTGAGTAAAGATGGAGGGCTAAAATAAAACTAGTACAACCTCTGTTTTATGCACTTAAGGGTGGAATGGTGCTTACTTCTAACTGCTTGAACTGCTTTCTTAAACAAGGCTCAATTTCTACATATAATACAATAACTCTCAATAAGAAATAGCCAGGTAGAGAGCTTCCCACCATCAAGGCTCAAACAAAAGCCAGTCCTTCCAAGATGCCGACTCCCTTATGGGTAAGGATTAGTGCAACCCATGGATCCACCCCTCTCCTCCTCAGCGATTTGTTCAATGCTTTCAAACATCCAGGAAATGATGACTAAAGGCCAGAGACCTTGCTACATAGACAAAAGACAGGATGGACCACACAGTTCTCTCTTTTCAGAGCTGAGAACCCAGTGTGGGAAGGCCAACACAAGGACCCACAAATGTGACCGAACTTTGGGATGATGTGTGGAAAAGGTGGAGAGTAAGGCCAACGAGACATTTCTCAAGCCGCCTGAGAGACATGAACTTCCCTACACAACAGGACAAAGCAGAATGCTCCAGGGAAAGCTGTGAGGGCCATGGAGGAAAATCAGGGCAGCTGGAATGGATGAGAGGAAGGCAAAGCCGATCAGAGAAGGCAGAGAAGCGACCTTCAGGAGACAATGAGGCACTCATGGCGTTCATCCTCAGAGTAATGTATACGATGGAAAGACCTTAAACTATGAGGTCACTAGTCAGGTAGAAACTACAGACAGCAACATTTCCTGGGAAGAGGAAGGCAGGACGACCAGATGGGAGGGGCAAGCGAGGGAAGATGCTGACCTGGCTACAGTGACGGGCGGTGGCTTGAGTCAAAGGCCACTTGATTGACACATATGCTATGATTGGTTTATGAGTGAAGGAGAATTCAATGTCAAACAAATTGGATTCTGGAGTGGACAGTGTGGTGGATGGCAGTGTCTTCAAAGCTTGGGAAGACCTGGAGGCACAGGAGTTAGTTTTGGATGGGCCAAGATTGAGTTGCCTTTCATGCCACAGGATAATGTGTTTAGACTTTGCAAAGTTACTTATTAAAGATAGCATCTGATAGTTTTTGAACTTTAAGATCTATGGCATCCAGTATGATAGCCACAGTACAGTTGCCTATGGTATTCAAAGTGGGATACACACAAGATTGTTGTGCTACATAAAAGACAGTTGCTAAAATTCAGGACTGGAGAGAAGAACATTGGTGCTTCTGCAAAGGACCCAAGATTAGTGCCCAGCACTCACATCAGGAGAATCCTACCAACCTGTAATTCAAATCTCAGGGGTTTTGATGCCCTCTTTTGGCCTCCATGGGTACCTGTGCATGTGTCACACATATAAACAAGTAGGGTCACATGCACTTAAAAATAAAAATTTAAACATTTAATGCTAAATTTCAAAGATCGCATGAAAAAGAATGTAATCAGTTCACTGATGTGTGATCTGATGGCATTCCCAGATGATATTTAGATAAGCCAAAAAGTCCGCTGAGAACATTCGCTTCTTCTATCCATTAGTCAGTCTTAAAGGCTTCTAGTAAATGTACAATTATACAGTAAGTTCACATCGTGCCTCACCTATGTAGGCAATGGTGACACAGAGAGTGACAGAGGTGTGTGAAGAAGAATGAAGAGTAGGAGTTTGTTCGGTCTCTGACAGAGCTGCAGGCTCAGCATTGAATTGGTGTGATGAGGTTCTGGAAACATCATGGAAGAGGGTGGCACATCATAGGGTGGGGTCATGTACCACATCAGAAGAAAAGCAGAGTACTGGCTCTCGACAGCCTGGTAGAGTGTGACAGCATCAAACTGATGGGAACTGAAGTAAGAAAAAGATTGCAAAGGATTTTAAGCTAGAACACAGAAGGAAAGATAAGTTCCCTACCCCCAAATTATATTTATATTACTGCGATGGAAAAGTTTATAATTTTTAATATATGGAATTATATATTCGTTGACTTCTATTTAACCCTTTTTTTTACAATTATTTATTTACATGTACATGCATGCAGTGGGCATGCCATAGCTTATGTGCAGAGGCCAGGAGTCTGCTTCTCTCCTTCTACTGTTTAGGTTCTGGGGATTGAACACAGGTCGTCAGGAGTGGTGGCAAGTGCTTGCACCTCCTGAGCAATCTCAATGGCCCCACCCCTTTAACAGCACAGGGCTCACCTTCCCTTCACCCTGCTTCTCACCTCTATCCATGAAATACCCCTCAGTATGACAGGAGGTCCCTGGTAGATGCCACAGCTGAAACCGAGAGACCAGCAGCGCTTCTTTGCAACACACATCTCTTCACCTCAGTTTTTTACATGCAATTTTTATTGGGCCATGACTACCATCACAAGAGTGTTGATTTTGAAACCTCTGATGTTTCCCAAATCCTAAAACTATCTATGTCGTGAATTTTCCCGTAACTCTTCTATCTGTCTTCAGTAGAATCAAGGCTCCCAAGATACCAAACCGTCTATGGAACAAACATGTGCACAATTTCACTGTTGAAGTCCTGGAACCTTCTCATTTAGTGAACATCATCTGTGTGTTCGGTGAGGACACAGCAGAGAGTGCTGGGGTCCTTGCCCTTTTTGAGCTGATGCCTATGCACAAGCAGAGATGCCACCTCTTGTATTCCATAGTGACAACTGCCTCCCTGTAGCAACAGTGTCTTTCTTGACCTAAAACTGCCAATCGCTTCCTCACTAACTGCTCAGACACCAAAGCATTCCGTGTGATAGGGCAAGCTCCTGCTGTAGTACCGAGCAGGAACAATTTTATACACCGGGGTGGTGGTGATGGAAGAGGGAGAAAGGCAACCAAACCATAGGATATACCCTGAGCTTCTTCAGGATTATAAATTCTTTGAACACAAATAGAACCCTCCTTTATACGATCCCACCCCTGGTCTCTGTCAGAAGACAAGGACTGCAGTGGCGACTGGCATTTCTCCCTCCCTCTCTGCTTCCCTCAGGAGGACTTCAGACATAGAGGAACATGGAAACCGCATCTTATTTAGCACAGTCATCCTCAAGCCGCACTCTGTCTGAATAGACCCACCTAACTGTTGGATCTAGACTACAGTTCCTAAGAGCTAGTAACGCTGTAACCCTTATGTTACAACATGCTCTGTACCCCAAGAGCAACACCTCCCTGGGGATAACTTATATTGTGTGGTTCATATCTAGTCTACCTGAACACTCCCACAGAGGCAAGAATTGTATCTGCTTACATACTCCAACACCCAGAAAAAGACCAGGAGAACAGCAGCTCTTGGAAAATTCTCATTGAAGGAGGCTTCCTAGATGCTGAACATGTACACAAGTGTATACCCAAACTTTTCTTTTGAAAAACCACAGAAAAAAATCTCACATTCTCAGTCTTCTTGATAGCCTGAAATGAATGCAATGAGACCTTTGCAGACCCACCGTTTTTAATCCTAGTTTTTGCATGGAGGTAATGGGGTTAGCAGGTTTTCTTGTCTGAATAGCTCCCTCATTGCCGCACTAAGGCTCAGAGTCTACTTGTGAAGATTTGAACAACCTTCCTACCATCTTCAGTATGCTTTTTCTCATGAATAACTTGGTGTTTGTAATGCACAACAACCCAAGGAAACCGACCTGTATTCACTGGCCTTATCAAATGTGCACTTTGTTATGTCCATTTTTAACTACAGAAAATACTTTACACCCTTCTTTCTGACGTTTCAACCACTTACACATCCTAAGGTTAACTTCAATGTTATTCTTTTTTTTTTTATTGCAAAGTATTATTACCAAGACAAGAAAACACATCTAGAAAGGAAGCAGAATCACTATGCATACACTTCATTAATTCACTCATGTGTTTCACTTCAAAAGTTCCAGGGAGGATCAGCTGCCACCTAGGCTTGGCGTGGATGACCTTGTGGCTTTGGACTGTGCCCCTTCTTGGTGCTGAGACTCCCAATGTACACTACACAGAGAAAGCCTTCGCCTTCTGGTTACCACAGACATTCTGCTTCACAAGCGTCCCATCCCTCCGGTTGGGATCACAGCTCGTGTTTGCAGCTTCTGCTTTTACTCTCTTACAGTGCATTCAACGAGGCACCTGTCTGCAGCCTGGCTCACCACTTAGCCTATTGGAAATGCTCCCAAGTCAGCTAGACGACTAGCTTTGAAGAAATGAAAATGGTCCTCACAGAGGGAAGGCTTTATGACAACTGCCTGTCATCTTCAGGGTTGCCCCATGAGGGAAGGCACCACAGAAAGGGATCACACATGCTTACAAAGATACCCCATTGTCTGAGAGTGAAGCAAATTATTTGATGAGAGCCATCTCCCTCCTACAAAGGCTTTGTGCTGTGGGGGAAAAAGATTTCCTAATAGCCACTTTCCTTAGCGTTTAGAAGACATTTAATTTTTTGTTGTTGATTTTAATGTATGATAAGCAATATCCTTGTTAATTTCTTAGCTTCCGTTTCCCACTAGACAATTTTTCATTATTTGCTAAATTTGTTGATCCCCCAGAAAAGTGTACAAGAAAAGGCTTATGGTCTATACTGTTGCTATCAAATAACATTCCAGTCTACTGCTCCCGAGGCAACGTTAGGAGGCTGAGGGAAAACATTTAAAGGAAGAATAAAAGATAAACACAAAAATGAGGAAATATGCAAACAAGGGTCCTATTACACAAATGGCCAAATAAGCCAAACAGCCCCCAAATTCCAATACACTTTTCCTTCTTGAAGGACAAGTGCCTCCTCATAAGCGAAAAGAAGGAGCACTTACTTGTTGCTTAAATGTGAGTCTGCATTGCACCTGCTGTTTAATTCTGATTTCCTCTAGAGGCTGGAAATCGCTTAAGCACTGACCCCATTTTAAATGTGGGAATGTCGAAGCAGAGACTGGATTGCCTTGGTCAAGGAACCCAATGACAAGGTCTGGAAAAGGCTCTGCTGGGCTCTACAGCTAATTCCCACGCCTGCCGACATTACAAGTCATTGTGCCCTTGGCCTTCTGTTGCTGAAACCTGGAATTCCACAGAAGCGTCGGGTACTGAGATTAGAACTAATGAGTGCTGTTTTTAACTGGTGTGTGTTCCGATAGAAAAGACCAACTTCCTGTGTTCTACTTTTCAAATAATTAGCACTAATCCACGGTCGGAGATAGTCCAAAGACATAAAGGTATCTCTAACAAGCTGTTTTGCTTTTAATCTCTTAAATCAGTTTCTGAATCACACTCTAGTTCAGGCTACACTGTTTTCTCCCAGTTGTTTCTTTCAAGTGCTACTTTGACAAGTGACCATGAGGAAATATATATACTGCAAATGCGTGCTGACCGTCCTGCTTCTGAGAGCCTCCAATCATCTTTGAGCTCTTTTACAACACACTCTGATCTCATTAGCATGAGAGAGGCGGGGCTTAGTGTCAGTACCTGTCACATATGTCTTAAATAGCTAGGAGCTCATGGGGCAGAAACAAGTTTTATTACTTTAATGAATGTTTATAGAGATGAAATAAATAAATAGTCTCCAACTCAGCACAAGCACCCATCTATCAATCTATTGTTCTTCACGCCTAGTTTCTTTTACGTTGAGATAAAGAAACTATTGTGCACATCTCTGAATGCCCAAGTAACTATACCATAGGTTGTGTTCAGATGTTATGATTGATCCCAAAATGCAAAATCTTCCACCAGTTCCCAGTGTTTACAGTTCAATTTCTTTTTAAGCTAACCCTTAAACGTTTACACATGCAAGCCTATCATTTTTTTTAAGCTCAGCTTTGTGCTCTGGCCTAGGCTGGTAGTCATTTCGACTCTGTCTTTGCCTGTCATGTTTTTTGGAGAGGAACATTTACCACTTTACCTATCCTTTCAAGGCCTGGTGACCTTTTTAGACTGTGGCAGGCTAGTGGAAGACCCCACCTCCAAGTGACTATCCCCACAGTTTCATCGAAGTGACCCTGGTAAGGCTGGGCCCATGCCTAAAACGGAGAGTAACACAAACATGACCTCTTGTTCTCTTTGTAGACCCAGTCCCTTCCCAGGACTGTGAACAGGCAATCATCAAATGCAAAACAGTAAGAGCAAATAAATTATCTGATGGATAGACGGAGAGGCTAGGTCTCCTTAGCCATGAAAGTGTGATGCTTGCCTATCTACAGGGAGACCTTTGATTACCACAGATAACAGTGCTGTTAAGAGAGGCATGCCCAGAACCCAGTCTCCTACCATAGAGAGCCACAGTACCATCCCATGTACTCACAGGAAGAAAGAATGCGTGACACAAAGATGAATGCATTTTAAACCTTCGCTCTCAAATAACTAATACAAAAAATGAGCTTTTTGAATTCCCGTCCTGCAAAAGGAAGAGAGCTAAGAAACCATATCTTGTTCTTTATAAACAGCCATAAAAAAATAACCAGGTTGTGTTTTCTAAACATCATTATTTTTCCCACTTTGTGGCAAGGAAACACTTGAAAACATTTTCCAGGCTCTCTCTCGGTTTTCAGGAGTCACGTTGAGAGATGGTGGTTTATGGGATGGAAGGTCCACACTGCTGTGCTTGGGAGTCACTAAGAGTTTCTGTTTCCTTTATTCTGTGTTGATTTAAATCACAAATCTTAAACCCTCCATGCAGCAATGGCAATAAAATATCTTCTTCATCTAGCCAACGTGATGCTTCTGAAACCCTGCTTACCCAAAGGTTTGCAGAGGGTGCTATGATTCACCATGGGTTGCTACTCTGATGGGACTACCCCAACACCACATTGTATCATCCTGTCCACACAGCAGTCTTGAGGAAAGGCAAGAAACGGAACCTTCAGCCCAGCAATCTCTCCTGATCATATTTTTAAAGTCACCCACACTCAAGACTAAATAGCAGTAGGCTCCCTCCACAAATAAAATCCCGCAGAAAGAAAGCCGAATTGGTTTTTGCATGTGGATGCGTAAAAATATCACACATATGTAACTGTGCATGCAGAGGCCTGAGATCAGCATCTGGACCTTCCTAAAGCATTCTCCTTATTTCTGTATTGTATTACGTATGTATGTATGTATGTATGTATGTATGTATGTATGTATGTATGTATGTATTTACTTGAGACAGGGTCTCTCATCGAAAGTGAAGCTCACTGATTCAGCAAGACAAGCTGGGCTACAGGTCCAAGGTGTTCTGCAGACTCTACCACAATGGAATTTCAAGCACTCACTGCCATGCAAGACTTTTCACATGGAGGCTAAATATCCCAACGCCTCATCTTGCAGTGCAAGCATTTTGTCAAACAACCCATCTCCCCATTTCAGAAACGACACATTTTGAAACATAAAAGTCATATTTTAAAACAAGTCTTGGGAATGTTAGATACCCGAATTCTTTTGATTTGTTTAAATACACATATAAATAATTTGAAGACTGAACTCACAAAGCAAGCATCTAAAAATATTGTCATGTAATGTGATTTTTTAAAATGTAAAGCAGCTACCAAGCAACTTGATAAATTACATAAGATTCGAAATCAGACAACAAATGAATAAACGTTAACACTTGAGGCAACAAAACTGATCGTCATGTGTTATAACAGCTCAAAGCATTTGTACAGATACAAAAGGCAAAAATACAAAGCAGACATGTTAGGATAAAATATTAGTTTTTGCAAAACAAAAGGAATCTTATTTTTATGCACAACCGGGTAGAGGTAGCTCAGAATATTAGGTTACACTGAATAGAGATAACACATTTTAGGGTTCATTTCGAATTTATTGAAAAGTGTATAATTCTGATAAAAAATACATAGCTATAATTAATTCTACACCTTAAAATATAATAAACAACTGAAGTAATGATATATTTTCATTAATATAATTTATTTCTATTTTTAAAAATATGGGTATATGAAAAATCTATGTTGAACTTAGTTTGTCAAGGTCACCATTGAAACCATGTCTAACGATAGCAGAGCATTTACATACAACCCAAGCTGGTTATGCACACATATCTGATCCATATATGTAGATACAGATATGTATGTTTTCCTGGCATATTGAAGAGGAGAAACATTTGTGCTATACAATAAATGCAAGCAATTACAAGAAGACAACATGTACTAAATTAAGTCATTTTTATTTTTAAAACATTCATAGGTATAGAAAAATGGAAGCCAAGTCTGCAGTTTCTGAGTCCCAAGTATTTTATAATGTGGAAAATGAATTTTAGGACACATGCATATTGCTCCTGTGATTATATTCCTACATCTAAAGGCCATCTTTGCTAAAACTAATCCCCTCCCTATAGGAGAGTCATATCACAGGATCTTACTGACCTGGCCTATTTTATCAAAACTTTATTGTTTTATACAGCAACCCATGTATTGTAAACAAGGAGCTGTATCCTACTGATGCTTCTTTGCATACTCAAAGTGTTCTACTTAATGGTACCTTTGCTTAAAAAGTAAATACCTCCACTGTGATCCTTTAAAAAGGGTACGAAACAAGGGCCAGGAGTGGGGCTCAGTAGCAGAACACTTGAGTAGCTGGCGTAAAGGCGTCTTAAAGTCTCCATTTCTGAGATGAAACACCGTGACCAAAGCAACTTGGGGAGGAAAGAGAAAGGGTTTATTTGGCTCATATTTCCACAGCATTTGGACAGGAACTCAAACAGGGCAGGGATCTAGAGCTGATGCAGAGGTCACTGGGATGGGCAAAGGGAGGAGGGGGGAGGGTGCTTTTTACTTGCTTTTAGCCTGCATCTAATAGACTTCAGAACCACCAGCTCAGGGATAACAACCCCCACAAAGGGCTGAGCCCTTCCCCATCAATCACTAATTAAGAAAATTCCCTAAAGATTTATCTCCAGCCCAAACTATGGAGGTGTTTTCTTAATTGAGGCTCCCTTTCACCTGCCCTGTGCCACCCCTGGCCCCTGAATTGCCCCCTCCCTGAGACCCCTCGACCCCGCCCCTGCGACCCCCACCCCCGCGACCCCGGCCCCCACATTCTTTTAAGCCCTGCCTCTACCTTTATATATGTGCGTGCATGTGAGCTGTATGTGCACATATGGCAAGTAGGAGACAATCATTGATGTTGCCCTTAGATGCTACCCACCTTTAAATTTTATCATCTATCTATCTATCTATCTATCTATCTATCTATCTATCTATCTATCTTTTGAGGTATGCTTGCTTGATTATTTATTTATTTATTTGGGGCAGGCTCCCTCACTGGGCTGGAACTCATGAAGTTGGGTAGGCTGCTGTTCAGGAAGCCCCATTGAGCCTCCCTTTAATCCTGTGGTCTTTTGTCCTGTCCCTCTCTTCTGTTCATAACACCTTCCCTATTTTCTCCGATTCTTTCGCAGGTCCATGACTGTTTAACTTTAATCCAGGCATAATGTTGAGCTGAAAGCTTCCCTGAGTCTCTCGGGCTATGCTACCCTTGTGCTCCTGGATACCTGAGGACAAGGAGGACACACCTGCCACCCTACAGGTTCAGGCTGTGGTGCCTTCTTTTCACAGGGGAAGAGTAGGGATGAATGCTAATTTCCTTAGCACACCATTGGCAAACAAGTACCCTGGGACTGAGAGTCGTCTGGAAGGCACTGGGCACTAGGAAGACGTTGGCAAGCTGCCTCCTAACAGAGCCACAAACAATGCTGAGAACAAGGAACAAACTCAGCATGGAGGGGTTTCTTGTCAGAAACAAAACAAAACAAAACAAAACAAAACAAAACAACAAAAAGCAAAGGTTTGGTTTAGGAAGTCATATCCTGGTCCCGCTACTTGACCTTGGCCAAATTCCTTAACCTTTTCAAGCCTGTTATTTTCTTGTTTTCAAAATGGAAATAGGGCTGGGGCTTACCATGCTTGCTTCATGAGCATACACTGACCCATGTGCAGGTTTTAGGTCAGGAACTGACTTGATCATTCTGGTACTGATTGCATCCCTTAGCAATCAAGTCTTAAATAAGAATCACACATTTATCACGAGTGGACTCTGTGCACGCAACAGACACTTAGCAAGTTTAGGAGCATGAAAAGGAACAGATTCAAAAAACATTTTATGTTCTATATAAAACAGAGGAACCCACTGTAACAAGGTATGAGCTCTGTAAATTTGCAAAAACTTCATTCAATGCACACTAAAAAGGCAATTTAATTGACTTACCATACCCATGAAAACTGAAATCAGCTGTATGTACAAATGTTCCATTAAACATATGTGGGTGTCTGCACATACGTGTCTCATAATTTTTAAGAAAACTCTATGGATATGCCAACAGTCGCTTCTCGTTTCAACGTGCACAATAGTGCAGGTCATTCAGAGAGAGGAAAGGGAGTTTTGAATAGCTCCACCCACAATCATGGTAGACTCACTACAAGTAGGTATGCTGAGAGTTTAGAATGAAGCTATCTTCCATAACTCAAAGCGTTCGAGAGGTCCCTGGGATCCACACATAACTGTGACATTATTTCACAATTAAAAGGCTGCTTTTTCAAGTAGCCTTATGTATATGGCACATATCCCAAGGACAGATTGATTTACAAAAATCCTGTCCCCATAGCTTATGTGTGTGTATGTAAAAACAGTCTTGTTACCAAAACAAAGTTATACTTTCCAACAATTCTCTAATGCAAGAAATCCTTCGTTATTTCTGACCGAGCATGTCTCGAGGGAAAATTCTGAAGCAAATCCAGTTGTCTCTGATTGAGGAGCCCTTCCCACATAGGCTAAGATGTTCAAAGGAAAACACAGAAGCAAGACTGGGTGTGTGTGTGTGTGTGTGTATGCACAGTGGTGTGCTTTGCAGTAGAATGCCACAGTATTATAGGCTTTGCATGAAAATGGTCTGGGGTGAGGGAGAAACTCTTAAATTACTCTTTAGTACAGTTTGTGTTTGGGTAAAACATGCACTCATAGATGCTCTAAAATCTTTAACCTCATAGTAGATGAGAGAGAGAGAGAGAGGGAGGGAGGAAGGGAAGGAGAGGAGGAGGAAGAGAGGGAGGGAAGGAGAGGAGACTCAAGGCTAATCTGGGACATGCAGAGGCAAACCCTGAACACTTTGGTGAAAAAAAAAAACAAAAACAAAAGAGCTTTCTTCTTTTATTTTAGTATGAACTCTCAAGAATGGTTCTTAAATCTTCATCTGTAAACTTTTAAAATCTGGATCCTTTCATTTCTATATTAGGAACATTATCATAATCTGAGACAAGCCCATTTTTTTCTACTGAAAAGGTGTCCATGTGTTTAATATCCCAGTCCTCCCCTTTCTCAGTAGAGGATTTAATCCTTTATCCAACTTACAGTTCCCCATGCAAAGGCAGAAGACTATTTAACGTGAAGTTAGTCCATAAGCCTCCATCAAACATGTCTTCCCCTAACTTACAACTTCAGTTAGGCAAATAAAAAGTACTGCTGTTTCCTAAGCTTGTAGGCGTGTTCTTAGGAGATGCTAAATGATCTTCTAGTCTCTGTGACATTAAGACAAGGAGGCCACCCAAAGTCCTTCTTTTACTTATCATTAACCATTTCTGTGAAATTACTATGTCTTCATTACATTGATTTTTTTATTTAACAATCCCCATGATTGCTTTCAAGTATAATTTAATTATGATCACAAACTCTGATTTATGTTGAAAATACCTCGCTATGGACATGGTTCTTTGGGTAAAGGGCCTGCCACAAAAGTATGAGGATTGGAATTGAGAATTCACAAACCCACCTAAAGCCAGACCTGATAGCATAGGTTTGAGGATAGCATAGGATGCTCTGAGGAAAATTCTTGTAAGATCCCCTTCTTGCAACCACTCTCAATACTTCACCTACTTTGCAGATAAAAAAAAAAAACCAACACTTGGAATGTTTTTAATCTGTACAACGCTTTTATGGTATAATCTGTATTACGTGGTTCCTCAGTGTTCCTGATAGTGGATAGGATTTAGCATCCATAGCAGGCAAGGCAACAACCACTCGGGTCCTACTTAGGTCTAAAACAAAGGGATTCTAACAGTCCCTGGTTCTACCACTCAAATAGGCAGATGTTTCAAAGAAAATTAGAGTGTAAGCAAGGGAATAGCACGTTTTACACTTGCCTAAATGAATTAGTTATCACTGTGTCTTTTGGTTCTGATGAGTTTGGAAGGAGATTTTTGTTTCCCCCAGAATATATGGTGGAGTCAATGGGAATCAGAAAAGTCAGGATCAGTCCCTTTCTTCCCAGTATGTTGGCATCTCTAGCTCCTTTGAGAAACATGGAAGCCTTTTCACATAGCCATGCACAGTGTTACTGATAATCTAGGTTAACCAAACCCTCTGTTTAAAAATTGATAAGCCTTATAAGGCTGGCCGTGTTAGAGACAGAGGAGGTCAACCCACCCACTGGGCTGTCCTCCTCAGTTCACCAGAGGCTGCGGGCCAGTGAGCATTAGGAGTGAGAAAATCGGGAGGGTGGGTATGAATGAGACCCTGGGGCAATGGATCATAAGATGGGTCAGGGTGCCTTGTTCTTATGTAAGCAATAAGTAATGGTGGAGAAACGGAAAACAGATTCTTAGTGGTAGTGGCTGGGAACAAGCAGGGTCTGCTGAGTCTGATCTTACAGAAAAAAACAAACAAAAAGCTTAGCCTAAGTCATTTAGTAAACTCTTGGTGAAACAAAGGAATTTTTCTTCTTCTTTCTCTTACACCTCAATATCATTTTGCTTATTTAGCATGAAGCATGTTAAAGAACAATTTAGGAAAATTGAAGTTAATTATTTAATAAACACAATTTATTTACATAGGCTGCATATACCTAATGATGTTATACAATGCCTTACAAAATAATCGATGTTCCCTTTTTCTTTAAACACAAACCACAAGATATAATTTGACTGAAACCGGGTGAGTGTAGCACAGCCTGAGTCCATGCTCTACCGTAAGATTCACACGCTGTAAGCATCTTCTAGGCTCTTTGCCGTTCTACTTTGCTCTGTGTTAACAGCTCTTACTGCAAAGTAATGACCAGAAAGGAAAGGCAAGCAATGCCAAACCATCACAAAACGGGGTGATATAAGCAGTATATACACTGTGGCAATGTGCCTGTTTATGCTAAAAAAAAAAACCTAACCAAAATTCTACCAGCATATGTCATATTAAAGGGATTAATCATGTCTGTTTGGATTTATTTAGAATGTAGTTAGGTTATTAACAGAACCAAGCTTTCAAATCACTGTTTGAAACGTGTATGTGTGTGTGTGTGTGTGTGTGTGTGTGTGTGAGAGAGAGAGAGAGAGAGAGAGAGACAGAGACAGAGACAGAGACAGAGACAGAGAGACAGAGAGAGAGACAGAGAGAGAGACAGAGACACACAGAGTCAGTAAGAGATAGACTAAAAGCGTCAGAGATGGAGAAAGGCAGAGAGAGAGAGAGGCACAGAGAGAGAGAGAGACAGAGAGACAGAGAGACAGAGAGACAGAGAGAGAGAGAGAGAGAGAGAGAGAGAGAGAGACACTAAAGATTTCACCAAGAGATCCACATATGCTAGGTAGGCATTTACTACTGACCTACACCCTCAGCCCTTCAGACACGATTGCTTATTTTCTGGAATTTTCTAATTCACATAGTAATTAAGGAGTCAAATTAAACTCAGTGCTGCATGCCAGGTATGAGCTTTCATGTACGTTTTCATCTTAATTATATAATGTTAAAGACAATTATTATATTTCATATATTCTGAAAAGAAATAATAATGAATCGTTTCATGAATTTAAAGGCAGAACATCTGGGTTTGAAGGACCATGGCTGCCACCTTCACAAATGGCACCCTCAACTACTGCTGAGGCCTCATTGTACCATCAACACATTGAAGTGCATTTTATTTTTCCCTCCCTTCCACCAAACTTTCAGCACTTCGAAAGTAGAGAACACAGTAAAAATTCTAGTGGTTTCAGTCAACAGAACATACAGCATACACATGTCATATCTCCTACTGCCACTGCAGCCGTGTTTATTGGAGAAGTGTGCTCTACCATAAATGGGTGGTAGTGAGGTCTGATATTCTCCCTGGGTTAGGGATGCATGAGGCCATGTCCATGAGATTTTAGTTGGCTAATATGTAGTGCACACGAACTTGCTTCCTCATGAAACAATTGGATAATTAATGTATTCCAGATCAACACACAGAAAGAGAGGCTGCTTTCATTATAGTATTTTTAAAATAATCACATGTCAGTTAACCGTGGGGCATGCATGCATTCTGAGAATACATCCTTATGGATGTCCTTGTCATGCATACATGAGTGTACATGTATACAAACCGAGATAGCCCAGATGCCACTATGTGATATCTCCACCCATATGACCAGGCATACTGGCAGAAGGCCACGATACAGGGTGTGTCTATATTAGTTATGGTCTATGACACTTCCTCATAATAAATCTCTGATGAACACAAACAATGGAAGTGTTTATTTACCAATGACCTTGTAACACAAGTTGAGTGTTTAAGAAAAATGCAAATATAAATTAATAATAAATTAAAATGAATTGAGAGACCTCATAGCACCTATGCATACAGGATCACCTGCACACACATGTGAACACATGCATGCGCGCACGCGCGCGCACGCGCGCACACACACACACACACACACACACACACACACACACACACACACACACACATGCGGGGCTTTGCGCTAGAGGCTTTCCACAGAGATCTCTGGTCCAGCTAGGTGTGCGGGTTCAGGTGAAGGGGAGAGAACTCAGGCACGGAGGGGGACTGCTTTCACCGCCTCCACTGCTGGTGCCTTTCCACCTTCTTTTCTGCCACTGCTGCCTCGGTTTGGGCTGGGCTGAGCTAGCTGGGATTTCGGGAGAGCAGATCTCTTCCCCAAGCAGCAGTGTTTCCGCTCTTATGACAGAAGTTCTCAGATGATGGAATAATTCCTGCACACTCTTAATCTTCTGAATAGGATTCTTAAATACAGTTTTGAGACGGATCAGGGTCTGGCAGCAGGTACTTTCAATTGGTTTGGCCTGAGAGCTTGGGAAGACCCCATCTACATATTTGAGGGCGTGGTCCTGCTTCTACGTGACTGATGTGTTTTGAGCCTATGTGACCTGTGGTCACATCATCGCCTGTGGAGGAGGGGCTTGGGGCATTGTCCAATGTGACTGATCTGTCTCAAACCTCTCTACAGGGGGTTGGGGTTGTGGGGGGCTGTAGATGAGAGGGGCCTGATCTCCTGGGAGACTGGGAATGCTCCTGCTATCCTTTTGGGTCACTCAGGGATTCAATCTATCTCAACCAGGAATCAGGGTACCTTTCACAGCCAGCTACCCCCTGCCCCCAACCTGCATATTTGTTGGGATACCCTAACAAACACCACATATTTTTAAAAAGAAAAGAAATTCTAAACTGGAAACTTAGAGGTCAGTATTTAGACCCCCATATTAGCTACTCAGAATCAGTTTAGATGTGAAAACTCAACAGCGAAGTCCAAGGAATGTGTGAATAGAAGTCTCCACCATGTTCTTTCTGTAACGAGATGAGCACACTGTAAATGGAGCAGTTTGCATTGTCAACAACCTTGACTGTGAGGAACTGACAGGAACTCTTAACAGTTCTGGGTAAGTCAATAATTGAGAGAACCCCACCAAGCCTCACCCCATGGTACCTCTGCAGGCTGCTGCTGGCTAGTGTCCTTGGAGAACGCAGACTGTCCCGTTCATTCACCTCAAACTCATGTAATTCAGGGAAAATCATGGGTTCTGATTTTAATCTTGGCTCTGACATCTTATCATCTGATCCTTAGAAAAGGTAAATCTTCTTGGTCTACCATCAACTGTTAAATTGGATTTAACATCCCTGGTCCCAGGACCATGGCAGAAAAAGACAGCATCTTTACTAACTGCTGAGCCCTTTCCCCTCCTGTTCTGAAAAGGGACATTCTTACCTCTAAAACTTGCCGAGGTCTGGCTGCCAATGTTCTCTATATACAAAATGGAGACATACACAATCCAACTAAAATTTAGCCAATGGAGGAGGTCAGCTCTTAAGAGTACTTGCTGCTCTTCCAGAGGACCTGTGTTCAGATCCCAGCATACACACTGTGCCTTATAAAGATATGTAACTCCATTTTCAAATTTTTGATGCCTCATCTTCTGACTTCCTCAGGCACTGTACATGTGTGGTGCACAGACACACATTCAGGCAACACATGCACAAAAAATAAAATAAACCTTAAAAATGAAGAACATTTAACATGTGGATACAGAAAATAAAATAAATCTTAAAAAATAAAAACATTTAACATGTGGATTTCCTTTATAACATAGGAAATGTTTTGGATCCCATGGCTAGAGGTTGTCAACACTGTTTCCTTTTATGAAAAGTCTGACCTTCTACCTCCATGTTCGGTGTTCTATAAAGATCATTCATTTATAGAATTGCACATATTGACACCTGGGTTCAATTACTTCAAATTTATAGAGTTGTAGACATCATGTATGGAATCTGTAGCAGTAGAGAAAACAGGTATGGTTCTGCATGCTGTGGGGCTAGTTGCCTAGGAGCTAATGACAGGAGACTATTAAGCCTAACTAATAATGATGAACCGACTGAAGTTCTTCTGTTAAGTTCATACAAAGAACATTAATCACCAAGGAAGCTTGGCTTGGCTGAGGGATAGAGGAGGATGGGGAGGGGTCTCTTTAAAGAGAGCATCTTGGTGGTAGGGCCAAGACCATTCCCATGTCTGACATCTATATGCGAGTCTTCGGCTTCCTCTATAATCTTAGCTGCTCACATCGGTGGAATATGGCTCAGAAAGTGAGTCAGATGACCCATCACTAAGTATCATTTATACATATGACACAATTGCTTCATCCTTCTAAGCTGTACTAAGTTGCTCACTGTAAGGGAGCAATGAGAAGACATGACACAGCTCCTGGTGACTACAGGCAACCAGTCAAAGGTACTAATTTAATTTTTTTTATCCTTCTCCGTTTTCTTACCCTTTCTGGTGTTGGTTCTCTGAAGAGGCATTTATCTCCTGACTTCCGTGGAGTCTAAAGTCTGACACATCCCTATCACCCCCACCCCAGCCATTTTTTCAGTCAATTGATCACATAAAGGACTTTCTAAACTTGGATATGTATCAAAATCATTAGGAGCAGTTTTCTAAAGGAAACTCCAGCCTTAACCATCATAACTAAAATCTAAATTCTTCACATATTTCCTGAGTCAAGTGTCACCTCTTAAGTAGAAACTCAGAGTCACCCTTCAAAACTGTTCAGTCTCAGACAGCAGTGATGAAATGAATTGTGCAGAGAGAGAAAATGCCAAACTTCTTACACTTGAAACCCAATGTTCAACAAAGCTTATTCAGTAATTGCATTTTAATTTGACCACACAACCTTAGAATTAACCTCAAATCAGACTGAGTCTTGTAACTTCAGAGGAATGTGACCATTTAGCAAGCTGCCTATCAATTCCCCTTTATTTCATCTGTCAATAACTAATATTTGTAAGCTACATGAGGTTGGCATAGAGAGTAAACTTCGTTATAGCACCAATGTGTTCAGGGTGTCCTTCCTTATCCTGGGTTATTGATTTGTAATATTGAATCAATCAAGGAGTTCCCCATATGTTTGGCATTCATTATTTTACTCTGTCACTGCAACCAAACACAAAGTAAGAAACAACTAACCTTCAGGGATACACTTCAACATGCTAATAAAGCAGCTAGCTGCATGATTTGCTTTTGGAACATTACCTTCTTATATTATCTTGAAAGAATAGGAAGCAGAGACTGGACAGGTAGAGGGGTCAGACAATAAGGCCTGTCCACTCCAAGTGTCCCACTGCCTCCTATGTGGCTCTAGCTTATAAAGGTATCATAACTACTCCTTAAGAACACCAGGAAGTGGGGACCAAGTGTCTACATGCATGAGCCTGTGGAGGCATTTTGCATTCCAACAACAACAACAACAAAAAAACACTCTGGTTTTCTGGAAATGAAGTACACACTTTCTCTCAGACTTTACATGCCTAGAACATTGTTTTGGGGGGGGCTGAAGCCCATAAATTTAGAAAAAGATTAGTGAATATAGAAACTAAGTGTAAAAGAAATATTGAGGAGAAATTAATCTTCTTTGCTTCCACAAATGAACGTGTTCCTATAGTCAGTCATTCAGTGTAAAGAGTAAGGAGAGTGAGCCACCTTAAGGCTGTAGACCTTTACATTAGTTGCCTCATTTATATTCTTAACAATCCTTATTAATACCCACCATGTCTTACAAAGGAAAAAACCCCTACTTAACACCTTCAGCATGTATAACCCCAATACTTTCAAAGCTCCTTCCCATATTTTTGCAGTCATCTCAAATCGACCACTGATGGCTGTCATCATTATGTGGTATAATGTGACATGGTTTGGCTGCCCATGATCACATAGGCACTGAGGACTAGCTCTGTGACACCATTTCAATTGGTTTCTCCACCTAGGATTTATTAACAACATTGTATGCTACGAATTCTGTGTGTGTGTGTGTGTGTGTGTGTGTGTGTGTGTGTGTGTGTGTGCGCGCTTGCTCCACATGTGGAGGCCAAGGGTTAACATAACTTGCTTCATGGATGCTTGCTATCCTCCTGTCTTCTTCTTTGAGACAATGGCTCTAGCTTTGCCTGAATCTGAATAGGCCTGGTGTATTGTTCGAGCCCCAGGGGTCATTGTTTCTCTGCTTCTGCAACACTGCAGTGCTAGGGTTTCAAGCACGAGTCACCATACCCAACTTAAAAAATGTACAATATTTTTATTAGTTCTTTGAGAATTCCATACATGCATACACTACATTTTGATCATATTCAGCACCTATTGTCCCTCATCCAACTCCTCCCAAGTCCACCTCCCAGCCCTACCTCTACCCCTGAACATGGATTTAAAAAAAAACAAAACCTACCCAAACCAGTTTATGCTATCTATATACACATAGGTGTGGTGGGGCCATCTATTGGAGCATTATCTACTTACCAAGACTTACACCCTAAACAAAAATGGCTCTCCCTCTGCCAGAAACCATCAGCTATCAACAGCCCCTCAACTAGGGTGGGAGCTCGTGAGCTATTACCTCTCCAGGCTGGAATATTACTGTATGTTCAGCTCATTTATGTGGATTCCAGAATAAAATTCAGGGCCCCATGCTTATAAGGCAAGCACTTTAATGAATGAGCTATGTCTCCAGCTCTCCCCTGGGATCCTTCCTGCAGCCTATTGGTACCTATAAATCCAAGAGTGAGGAGGTGGGCAGGGTGAGAGAGACAGAGAGAGAGAGCAAGCACACACATTTCTACATTACATAGAAATCAGTAAGACTGGCAGCTATCAAAATATTGTGACATAGTAACATACTGTTTTATTAGTGTATTAAGCAACACGATCTAGATGTAATTAGTTAATTCTGTTACGTTTAAAGTAGTGATGAGCTTTAGGGCTTTGAGAATTTCCACATGCATAATGTGACATGAAAACACACATGTGCTCTGCAAAAGTCAAGAGTGTTGAGTTTGTCAATTCTCCTCTGGTTTATTGCCCACAACGAACATTAAGGAAATGACACATTTCAGTTAGATATTAATGAAAATGAAAGTGTAATAGTTTCTTCACCCAAGTTCATGAACTCAGAGGAATTTTAGGCTCTGCCCCTATTGGGAGCCTAGCCAACTCTCTCAGTCAAGTTCAACAGTTTCAGTATGACAAAAGCTGTCCTTAATGACAAACTCTAAACGCCAAACACACTAATTCTGGGAAGTTCTGTTCAAGAACTGTTCTGTTCAGGTACTGAGTTCACAATTTCTGTTCTCAAACTTCTACCCAATCTTTATACAAATCACTGAAATGGTCTGAAGAAACATGGGAGTTTGGAAAACCTATCTGCTAAAAAACATACAGTGCTGAGCGAATTAATTTTTCCTTTTGCATCAAAGAAAATAACATTGTTGGCTCTCACCCACAAGGCTGTGAAAAGGTATAAAAAGGTTATAATTTTCCACCCCTTTTCCAAATCCCCTCCTTGTGCCTTTCATTCTGTAAATTTTGTGACTTCATTGGTGCACAGCTTCTGTATAACCTGATGTTACTTCGTCTAGCACACTGTGATTACCCATGCTTGGAGATCTCAATGTAACCCCATGGTATTCCTGTGGCAGATACTCAGGCCACAGTCTCAGAACCCAAACAAAGAAGCCATGACTTTGTTAGCTTCTAGGCGAGAGTTTTTAGAGGTGAGTACCTGTGTGTTGCAAGGCACACAGCTCTGCTGTTCCTATGGCCTTGCAGAGAAGAACCAGTAGGAGCTAGTTTGTACCACCCCAAAGTCTCCCTACTTTTGGTTGAGCTCAGAGTAAGCATTGCTCATTTTAATCACATTATAATGTTAAGATCTCTACCTGGCATTCTCCTGTCTGTTGTCTTTGGACATGCAAGCTATGCACATGCAGCAGTTATGACATGTGACTGCCTGTGATAGCAAGCCTGGCAACAGGGGTCTTCATGAATCTTCCTGTAATTGTCCTTGTTTTGTGTATTTCAGGAGACATGGTGCTCCCCAATATTTGCTGTAAGTATTGACCAGTTCCTTACTCCTTGGGGAGAACCCACTGGGGTTGGTTACAGTTTGACAGTGTCAATCTACATAGTGATGGCAACCAGATGTGATTCTTGCTACCTGAAAGCTCCCAGAATGGGCAAAGGCTCCTGTCTTGTGTAGTGTACACATGAGGAGGTTCTAACTCTTTGCCATCTGCCTGGCTTCCCCATGCTGCAGTGTTATTCACATGCCCAGTCTCCACAGGGCGCTGCAAGGGCAGGCTGAGTCATGATTTGCCAATTATGGGAGGAAACAATTAGGAACCACTGGGCACTTCCAGGGCTTTTTTCACAGCCTTTTATTTCAGAACATTAAGATACTGTAGAAGGCATGCTGGAACTAAAATTATTGGCTCTAGAATTTATTAATTTCAAGGCAAGAACTAGCTCAACACAGTCTAAATTGATATTATTTTTTGAACAAAACCAATTTCTCTTTGTACTGACTCAGCAGTTCCCAAGCATCCTCAGTCTGGAAGCACTAATAAAACTCCTAACTTTCACTTGCAGCCCCTCCCCAGGGGAGTGTGGTAGAAAGATGCTTTATCTTAAAAGAAAACTAAGAACACTCCATTTCAAATATCAAAAGTTAAAAGGACAAAGAGCATCCTAACCACATGACAATTTAAAATGGACTTTCTAGAACATGATAACACTGAAATGTCCTGCTATCAATCATGCTTGAATCTTATTAATAAAACAAATCCTGAATTAAAATGGTCATGTGACTTCAATAATTCAAATCTCTTAAAAAGCCCCTTCACTGTGATTTTCCCCCCATAAAGTACGCTAGCTGCATTTTCCCACTGAGAAATAAAGAAAAAATATGACACAGAAGGAAACATGTATACTCTTCTAGGAACCCAAAACCCTGTCATTTCCAGGATTACTTTCATTTAGACATGTCTTCAAAAAAGGATTCCAGTCCCTCTATATCTGAGTCACTTCTCTACACTAATCAAGCTATCCAATCCAATAGATTTATTATAAGACGATGTGTTTTTGCTACAGTTAAGAGTTGGACAAAAATGAGTGGTTGGTTTGAAAGAATGGAATTGCTTTAACCCACACAGAAACTTAGATGTCTATGTAAATTTCCAGTATATTTTAACTGTTCTGTCAGATCATAAGTACAATAGGATATTAAACAAAAGATGCTATGATGCCATAATTTCAGAGAAAAACTGTGGGTATAGCTGGCTCAACAGGCAGAGTGCTTGCCTAGCATAGGCAACAGCCTAAGTTGATTTTCAGCACTGCATATACTGGATATGGTGGTGCACACCTGCAATCCCAGCACTTAGAAGGCAGAGCCAGAAAGATCAGGAGTTCTAGACCATTACGGACACAGAGTCTGAGGTCAGCTTAGGAGACAAGAGACACTGTCTCAAAATATTTAATAATTTAAAATTATTCTCACATAAACTGCAAAAAAAACCCTGCCTATTAAAATTCAAATGGGGTTTGATATGAAAAATGTTAACGTACCAAGAGGATTCCAGTTAAGCAATCATGTATAAACACAGATATTAGCCTGAAATGTAAGACAGGCTGCTGAAGTGAATGATGAGCCCATCAGCTTGGGTTCTCAGTTCATTAGCTTAACCACAATCCCAGCCTAATATCCATAAAGTCACTAAGGCAAGTATCATACGCCTCCTAAGTTTACAGAACTATACACATCCTTCGTTATTCCCAGTAGGGAAGATTTATGGCCAGCACTGCTATATCACACCAAGAGAGAACCTGAAGATGGTTTGAGGAGAAAACTAACTTCTTACGGAACATTTAAAAAAAATCTGGGTTTCTCAGATTCAATGTAAATGTTTTTTAAAAAATGGAGGTTCTTAAAAAAAATAGAGAATGGTCTACAAATCACTGTGTCCTTCTTCCATGTCCTTCACCCACATATGTCAAAGCAGAGTGCTCCTCCCTCTTGTGTCCTCTGATGTCCACACCTGGACTCCTGATCCTTCTTCAGCTTTCCTCTTTCTCTGCCCCACCCGTCAATCACAGAGTCTCGAGCCAATTCTCCCTTGGTGTGCTTGCCTGCAAGGGTGGAGAACCAAGCTCTGAGTCCTCACCATGCCTGTCAGCTGTCCCCTCTTCTGTCCTGTCTGCCAGACTTTCTCAGATGCCACAGTCCTGCAAACTCGCACTAGACTCGCTCCCCAGTTAAGATTAGCTAGTTCTCTTCTCTCTGAGCTTCAGAGCATTCCTGACTTTCTTTCCTTTGTTTCCCTTCCCCGGGGGAGTGGTAGGAAGATGCATCCTAACACTAGCACTCTGATCCTCAGATGTGATGGATTTTTAACACTAAGAAACTGAGTACAACCAAATTCCTACCTCATCAAACAAGAGAAGGAGAAAGGAAACAGGGTTATTTTTAGCTCTCCCACCCCACCCTGCTATAGTTAGCACACGTCATTATTAGCAGCAGTAGTAGCCAACACTGGTACATTTTATCATAAACAAAGCAACATGTAACATTTACATATGCAGTCTTTTCCCAATTCAGGAACACTGAGCACATGGGGAGCCTGGCACTTTGCAAGTAGACAGATATGCTTTGCATTCTACGCAAGAGCGGGTTAGGTCCAGGATGACCCCTGGAGTACTGAAGTGACATGGAATCTGGCCCTGGAAAAGACAGGGTGAGGATGAGGAGCTTCTGAGTAGTAGACCAAACACAAATAAAACACAAATAAGGGAGTCCCTGGAGGTGATGATCTCTAACCATGAGGCTCCCACCCTGCTGTGTGGAGCTGAACACAGTCATGTGGAAACAGATCTGGTATATGCTGACCTTCAGAGCCTTCCTCAGCCCTCACAACAACTTCTTTTCGGCACTGCTGCCCTTGTTACACTCAGCTCCCTTCTGACACTCCCTCTGTTGCCGTTGACAACACTAGGTTAATATATAGTCTGGGCTTTAGAATCCTTGGGAAGCAGTGGGGCTGGTAACATTTGGCAGTTACCTGTCAGCAGGAAAAGATTCATATACTTTAATCTAGTATATGAAAAATAGCCCTATATGCATCCCAAGGGCAAGGACCTAACGTGCAATTCCTCTCAGCATTGCACGAGTGACTTTCTTTTAAAATGTTTAATATTAACGGATAAAATGGAACAGGGGAGATAGCTCACTGGGAAAAGTGCCTGTTGCTCAAACATGAGGGTCTGAGCGTAGATCCTCAGCCTGCATCAAAAAGGCTGGTACAGAGCTGAGCATCTGTGCAGAAAGGCGGGCAACACCAAGGCCATCAGGTTAGTGGAACAATGACAGACCTTGTCTCAAAAAATAGGGTGGAAGGGCATTAGAGGAAGATGCTCTTTGTTAATCTTTGGCCTTCATGCATACATGTGCATGCACACACACACATACATATACCACAAACACAAAAGTAAATGCCCTGATAAAAGATCAATGGGACCATCCCAGCCTGCAGAGGTGAGTGGTAGGTGGTCCTTTGAACCCCAATGTCCAGCTCTGGGCTTGCTCTTTAGTATGGAGCAGCCTGGTGGGACCCCAAGAGCAGTCTGCCTACCAATGGAGAGATTCAGGGGGCCCAAAATTAACCAGCTTAGAACCCTGCCTGACCAATCTCATCTCAATCAGATCTGCCCAACTAGGACACAGCCTGCAGAGTAGGGTCTGCCAGAAGCACAGCAAGAAGAACCTACCCTGACCTCCATTGTCTGGCCCACAGCTCCACCCCCTTTCCCTGAGAAGTCCTGCTGTCATCAGGATCATCCAGCCAACACCAGGGAAAAACAGAAGCCTAAAAGATAGTGTAAGAACACAATCAACACAACCCAGCACAATATGGCACCCTGAGAGCCAAGCTATCCTGCTACAAAAAACCCTGGATGACCTAATGAAACTGAAGCACAAGAAGAGGATCTTAAATCCAATCTTATCGACATGATAGAGGCCTTTAAAAAGTACATGAATAAATTCCTTAAGAAAATACAGGAAAATGCATTTAAACAGGAAGAGGCATTAAAAGATAACCAATTAAATAAGAAGAAATACAGGAAAATACAACAAAACAGGTGAAGAAAATGAATAAAACTGTCCAAGGCCTGAACAGGGAAATAGAAGCAATAAAGAAAACACAAACTGAGGCAATCCTGGTGTTGGAAAATGTAGGAAAGAGAACAGTAACTATACAGGAACTGAATACAGGAGGTGGAGGGGAGAATCGCAGGTGTAGAAGATAAGATTGAAGAAATCAGTCAAAGAAAATGTGAAATCTAAAAAGTTCATGACAAAACATCCAAGAAATTTGGGAGGCTATGAAAAGACAAACCTAAAAATAATAGGAATAAAAGAATAAGATTCCCAGCTCAAAGGACCAGAAAACATCTTCAACAAAATCATGGGGAAGAAATAAAGAAATTAAAGACTTTCTAGAAGTCAATGAAAATGAGGGTACCACAAACCCAAACTTATGGGACACAATGAAAGCAGTCCTGAGAGGAAAGCTCATAGCACTGAGTGCCTTCATATAGAAATTGGAGAGTTTTCACACTAACGAATTCAAAGGACATCTGAAGGATCAAAAAAAAAACAAAACAAAACAAAACAAAACAGGAGGAGTAGATGGCAGGAAATAAACTCAGGGCTGAAATTAATCAATTAGAAAGAAAGAGAACAATACAAAGAATCAATGAAAGCAAGAGCTAATCCTTTGAGAAAATCAACAACATAGTCAAACCCTTAGCTAACCTAACTAAATGGGGGAGAGACAGTACCCAAATTAAGAAAATCAGAAATGAAAAGGAAGATATAACAATGGACACTGAGGAAATTCAAAGAATCATTATGTCTTACTTCAAAAGGCTATATACTCCACAAAATTGGAAAATATAAATGAAATGGATCATTTTCTAGAAAAATACCAATTGCCAAAGCTAAATCAAGACCAGGTAAACTATTTGAATAGTCCTATAAACCCTAAGAAGTAGTCATTAAAAGTCTTCCAATGAAAAAAAGCTCTGGGCCAAATTTTAGTTTTAGTGCAGAATTCTACCAGACTTTCAAAGAACAGTCAATGCTAATACTCCTCAAACTATTCCAGAAAATAGAAACAGAAGGAACACTGCCAAATGCATTCTATGAAGTTATGGTCACCTTGATACCTAAACCACACAAAGACTCAATAATTTCCCTTATGACATTGATGTAAAAATACTCAATAAAATACTCACACACCAAACACATCAAAGATATCATCCATGATCAAGTAGGCTTCATCCCATGGATGTTCAATATACAAAAATCCATCAACATAATCCACTGTATAAACAAACTGAAAGAAAAAAACCCATATGATCTTCTCATTGGATGCTTAAAAGATTTTGAAAAAATCCAACACTCCTTCATGATAAAAGTCTTGGAGAGAGGAGGGATACAAGGTGCATAACTGAACACAAATAACAACAATATACAGCAAGCCAATAGCCAACATCAAATTAAATGGACAGAAACTTAAAGCATTTTTCAGTAAAATTTGAGGGGGGTAAGGGAGACAAGACAAGGCTGTACAGATATATTTTCAATATAGTACTTGAAGTTCTAGCCAGAGTAGTAAGATAACTAGAGGCAAACAAGGGGATACAAATTGGAAAGGAAGACATCAAAGTATTACTATTCACAGATGATATGATAGTATACATAAGTGACTCCAAAAATTCTTTTTTTTAAATTTGACTTTTCTTGGATACTTTATGTAATTGCATTTCAAATATTGTCCCCTTTATCCCCTTCCCATACTCCCTCCCCCTATTTCTATGAGGATGCTCCCACTCCTACCTCAATGCCCTGACATTACCCTACATTGGGGAAATGAGCTTTCAAAGGACCAAGGGCTTTTCCTCCTATTAAAGCTGGACAATGCCATCCTCTGCTACATATGTGACTGGAATCATGGGTCCCTCCATGTGTACTCATTAGTTGGTGGTTTAATTCCTGGACTCCAAAAATTCTACCAGAGAACTTCTACAGCTGATAAACATCTTCAGCAAAGTGGTTGGATACAAAATTAACTCAAACAAATCAATAGCTCTCCTCTACACAGCGATAGTTGAGCTGAGAAAGAAGTTAGGTCATAGTACCCTTCACAATAGCCACAAATAACATAAAACACATTTGTGCAATTCTAGCCAAGCAAGTAAAAGACCTGTATGACAAGAACTTCAAGTCTCTGAAGAAAAAAATTAAGGAAGATATCAGAAGACGGAAAGATTTCCCTTGCTCATGGATTGGTAGGATTAACAGTGAAAGTAGCCATCTTAACAAAAGCAACCTACAGATTCAGTGTAATCCCCATCAAAATTCCAACAGAATTCTTCACAGATCTTGAAAGAACCATGCTCATTTTATGTGGAAAAACAAAAAACCCAGGATATCTAAAATGATCCTGAACAATTAAAAAAGTTTCGAAGGTATCACTATCCCTGACTTCAAGCTGTACTACAGAACAATAGTAATCAGAACTATATAGCATTGGTATAGAAACAAAAGGTTGATCAACTGCACTGAAGACCCAGAAATAAAGCCACATATCTACAAACACTTGATTTTGACAAAGAAGCCAAAATCATACAATGGAAAAGAGAGAGCACCTTCCATAAATGGTGCTGGTCTAACTGGATGTCTGTATGTAGAAGAATGCAAATAGATCCATATTTCTCACCCTACACAAAACTCAGGCCCAGATGGATCAAAGACCTTAATGTAAAACCAGATAAGTGGGAACAATCTTGAACTTGTCAGTACAGGAGACAACTTTCTGAATAGAACAACAATGGTTCAGGTACTAAGGTCAAAAATTAATAAATGAGACCTCATGAAACTGAAAAGCTTCAATAAGTCAAAGGTCATCATCATTAGTACAAAATGGCAGCCTACAGATTGGGAAAAGATCTTCACTAACCCTGCATCTGCTAGAGGGGCAGTATCTAAAATATATATTGGACTCAAGAAGTTAAATACCAACAATCCAAATAAACCAATTAAAAAGTGGAGTACTGAGCTAAGCAAAGTAGGCTCAATAGAGGAATCTCAAATGGCTTAGAAGCACCTAAAGAAATGTTCAGTCCTTGGTCATCAGGGAAATGAGAATTAAAACAACTCTGAATTTCCACCTTATACCCATCAACATGGCTAAGATAAAAAACAAAACAAAACAAAACAAAAAACCAAAACTCAAAGGTCTGCACGAAGGACCCAAAATGTATCCTGCTCAAGATGTTCAGAGACAAGGATGGAATGACCAACCAATGACTGTTCCAATTTGAGACCCAATCCACGGGCAAGCACCATCCCTGACACTATTAATGATACTCTGTTATGCTTGCAGACAGGAGCCTAGCATAACTGTCCTCTGAGAGGCTCTACCCAGCACCCAATGATAAGAGGTGCAGAGACTCATACCCAAACATTAGATGGAACTTAGGGAGTCTCACAGAACAGCTGGAAGAAGAATTAAAGGACCAGAAGAGGATAGGCACTCCACAGGAAGACCAACAGAGTCAACGAACCTGGAACTGTGGCAGCTCCTAGAGCCTGAACCACCAACCATGGAGTGAGCACAGGCTGGACCTAGGCTCCTTGCACAGATGTAGCAGATGAGCAGCTTGGTCTTCATTGGGGTCCCCCCAAAAACTAGACCAGGGGCTGTTCCTGAGCCTGTTGCCTGTCTGCCTGTGGATCCCAAGCCCCTAAGTGGTTCTTTTTTCATCCTCAGTGGGAGAGGGTGAGCCTAGTCCTGCAGTGACTTGGTGTTCAGGGGTGGATGGTGAGAGTGAATGTTAGGGTTGGGGATGTGGTGTTAATGGTTGGGACCCAGAGAGGGGCTTCCCTTTCTCCAAAGAGAAGGGGGAAGTGGAGTGGGAAAGAACTTGTGAGAAGGGTACTGTTAGGTGGTATTGGCTTGTAAAGTGAATAAATAAATAAATTAAAACTTTTTTTAAAAAAGATAAATAGATAAAATGAAGGGCTCCTCAGAAAGTCTGTTCTATACAGAGCCAAAACATGAACAAGAATTTAAACAATTGTACACTGATACGTATATGCCACCTTTCCATATGCTTTATAAAAAAGATGTTTAAGGGGCTGGGGATTTAGCTCAGTGGTAGAGCGCTTGCCTAGCAAGCGCAAGGCCCTGGGTTTGGTCCTCAGTTCCAAAAAAAAAAAGATGTTTAAAATTGTATTTTATGTACATAAATACACTGTATTTGTCTTCAGACTCACCAGAAGGGGACATTGGATCCCATCACAGATGATTGCAACCCACCATATGGTTGCTAGGAACTGAACTTATGACCTCTGGAAGAGCAGTCAGTGCTTTTAACCACTGAGCCACCTCTCCAGCTTATTAATTCACACCGCTCATCCCATATGTTATGAGACTTGTCCACAGAAACATGAATGCCCCAAAGAGCAACATTACTCACTATAGTGATGTCATCTTGAAGAATGAAAAGTTAGAGGCGTTTTGTTTGGCTGTTTGTTTGTTTTTAACCAAGGAGCAAAATGGTGCCACCTGAAGACTGGCATCAAGTAGTTTTTGAACCATCACACCCACTACTTTAAATCCACCTCATCTGCTCATTTAAAAGCACGCGCCACCGTTCCATGGCAGGTGGGCTGTGTCCACTCTCAGGTCACTAGTTAAGTTTATATCTAGAGATGCGTCTGTCTCCCCTTGCGAGGTATTAACAGAGATCACCATTTGTCCCGAGGTTACAGATAACCCTGCTGGCCTACAATGAACATGGTTCAGCTGATGGTGCTGATAGGCGGAGCAGGCTCAGTGTTTCAGGGGTGGCAACTTACGAGCTCAGTAACAGCGTGTTTCATGGCATCTGAGATGGTGCCGCCAGCCCATCCCAGAAACACTCTTTGAAGTGTTCTTCTAACAGTGCTGACGGATAGTAAGATTTGTCCCTGGGAGACAGATAGCCAGTGACAGGTGCAGGGCAACTGGCTGGAGTCTGCCATGCCATCTGACCTCAGAACAAAGCTGAGTTCTTTCCCCTTGTGGACAGAGTCTGGTACCTTAGGCCGAGGAGCTCTATGACTGACCAGTGAGGAAAGCACGCAGACCCAGGCAACAACACAGAAGTGAGCTTCTCTTTGCATGCTCTTTAGTTTTCTAGGGATCAACATTGAGAAAAAGCTCACTGTAAACCAGTAAAAACTGACTTTGCTAAGCTGTGTTAGGGTAGCTCTCAGATTTGAGTTTGTTAGGCCCCCCCCCCCACAGACCCTAAATTTAATAATGAACACATGCGATTAAAAAGAACCTAAAATTAGCCTCCCTCCATGATTTACTTTTTTCAAACACTGCCCCTAACTCAAAGAAAGGTATTGGTTAAAGTTTAGATAAAGTCACACAGAACTCTGTCAATATCAAGGGGTTTGCAGAGTTTCTCCAACTCTAAACTCAGTGAGAAACTAAAATGAAGAATATGATAACAAGAAGGAAGGGGCATAGAAATCCAGATATATGGAGAAGGCCTAAAGTCCGCCTGAAAACTGACTGGCTTGAAAACAAAGGCTCGTCCTTAAAACTGTGCTTACTTAGGAAGCTGGTGACATTTCCATTGCTTCAACTTCCATAAGCACGGGGCACTGGTTTCTCTTGGCTGTGACTTCAGAAGGAACTAAATTATAAATGCTTAAGGACTTTCTAATTCAATGTCTGTGTCATCTCAGGCAGAAAAGACTAGAAAAACACTGCTTTGTCATGGAATTCATCATATATATCCTGGCAGGAAATGTGAAAACTTTTAACACTCTGCATGGACAGACCCTTCAGAGGCTTTACCTAATCGATCAGAGCTGGGGGCGGGGGATATTTGCTATGGCCTCTGTCTGGGATATGCCCTACACATTCATGTGTTAAAGGCCTTGTCCCCATCTCCACATTAAGAGGAGCTCCTGGAAATTTAAGAGGTGGTGACTAGACAGAGGCTTTGTTCCTTCTGCTGAGGCTGTGTTTAAGGCCTGGGGATTCTCCTTGCTCGTTCTCATCAGTTCATGGCTGTGAGGTAAAGAGCTTTCTCTGTCACATCCTCCAACCTTGATGTCATCACAGACCCAGAGGCCACAGTGTCTACCAGTTATGGACCAGAAACTCTAAACCATGAAGCTCACTAATCTTTCCTCTTGTCTAAAACAGGTTTTGAAATTCAAATATAACTGCACTGTTTTCCCCTTTCTCCCTCCAATCCTTCCTATGAACTCCCTTGTTCTTAAATTCAGTCTCTATTTTTTAATTTACATCACACACACGCACACATACACGCACTCACACACGCATGTGCACACACACACACACTCTTAAACATATAAATCCAACCTGCTCAATACGTTCTTATTTTTAAGATGACTATCTTAGCTATTTTGATACAATAACAGAGAACTAACACAGTATTAAAACATGCCAAGAATTTAGGGGACATGCCAAGTTACACGCTTTTCTTAAAATGGTGCTAAATCAAAGATGGTTTAAAACTCATGAAAGGGAGGAAGGCATTATCGTAAAGACACTGCAAAACCATCAAGTTGAAGAAACTGAGGATTCAGTAAGTCAGAAGGTTACTGGTAAAATTCACAAACTAGCAAGTGGCTGAGCAAAATAGAGAAAGGACTGGAGGGAGAGCTGCAGCTTCTCCACAACAATAGCAACAACAACAGCAGCAACAGCAGCAACAACAGCAGCAACAACAGCAACAACAACAACAGCAACAGGATTTCTAGGCCTTTGATTTCTTTCCACAAACACTGGCACTGTTGTACAACAAACTACAGTTGGTCTTTTTCTCAGCAAAAAGATAATACTTTGCTATGTACTACAATTAAATAAATTAAAATTAAATTAATTCATTAAATTAAAATTAAAATAATACTTCATTAACAGATTTAAAAAAATCATGGCCACTAAAATATACTATCATGCTTTAGCAAGTGTGTTCTTTCAGGCATAATGTCCTGAAACAGAGAGGCATTCTCTCACGGGGTACAACATTAGATGCTATAAAAGTTGCTAAGCATAAAACAGACAGAGCATAAAGATGTCTGAAGTTCTGGAAGTCTCCTCGTCACTTATTAGCAGTAGCTGATGGGGTTCTAGAAGTAAGTCTGGTCCTGTATTTAAAAATACAGGATATTCCCTCTTGTTTATATGCAGAGCTCATCTTTTCTCCAAACAAAAGCCCTGGTCTAGACTACAAGTCTTCAGATTCAATCCCCGTCACAGTGTTCCCCAAAGAGAACAGATGCAGGAAGGTACCAGGCTGTGTTCTTAAGACAGGCAACCACACTGAGGTGTGGGAGGAGCATGCCCATTGGTGGCAAACGGGGGGGGGGGGAGCCCCTCAGCAGCCTCACTTATAGCAACTTGTATTCAGTTCCCTCAGGTTTGGCTTTTGTCAAGTGGAAGCCTCCGAGAGCACAAATGTTAACTTGTTTGCTCTTCATAGTCACTCCTTCACCCACAGAGACACACATTGACGAGGAGAAAGTTTGCTAAGTTACCCTTGTCACAAGGACATGCCAGTGTTCCACTGACCTCTGACCCAGCTCCCTACAGTTTAACCACTTTAAAGAACTTTCCATCTTATATCCCTAGAGAACTACAGACTATTTGAAATTAAGATTTTTAAATTCTATCTGATTACACACACACACACACTAAACAAACATATCTAAAAGAAGCAGCCAGCTTTTATGGAGGCAGAGCTCTAAGCAGTAGCATTGAATGTTACTTCTTACTGCATGAAGTGAGGTGTGCTTCGGCTCCTCTGTCTGAATTTTTATTTGCTTGTTTTCTTCAACAAGGGCCAAGCTCCGCCACGCCACCGTGGTAGCACCTTTTCTTCTGCTGGAAGCCTTCCTTGACTTTCTTTTTCTTCCTCCTATGTCAAAAACCTCAGGGTTTCTCAAAGCACAGTTCAAACTTCTTAGGCAGTCTCCTGCACTCACCTCTGCCAACCTGCTGCCCCATATACCTTCTGCACGTGTCTTCCTGGGTTATGACTAACTGTGCAAGGGTAGGATTCCCATTCCTGTAACCTGTCCTCTCTCTCTCTCTCTCTCTCTCTCTCTCTCTCTCTCTCTCTCTCTCTCTCATACACACACACACACACACACACACACACACACACACACACACACACACATGCCTCTGAGACTGATGGGTCCTTAACAAAGATTTGAACTCAATTGAACTTTGGTGTGATCACACGTACAATCTAACTTAAATTGAGTTAATGCTTATAACAGATCCATGATGCAGGCACTATCCTCGTGTCAGAAACAAGGAAACTCAGACTTAGAACATCTTAATGAATGTTCTCAGGAAGCCCAGGTCTTGACACAAGCACAGATCAGGACTCAAATGGGATGAGCAGTCTGTGATGTGGGTGCCGCACACCACTGCTCTGTGCCTGAGCATTTCCTGCTTGGACGACTGTGTTTGCCCCCACACAACATCTTAAAAATGGAACAAACTGTGTTTACTTAGCCCCTGTCACATACATTCCATGAATTGACATCAAGTGACAATGGCCCCCAAAATAAAAAGATTCTAAAACAGTGGGAAATAAGAATATGGGTTGAATATTCTGAAATCAAAAACCATAAATTAGAAATTCTCCACAATTTTGACTTAATATTAGTATTTCCTACTAGTAAAAACTATAATAATTTTTTTAAAAATTCCAAACAAACTCTGAAACTGGAAACATTTCTGGTACCAAACAGGCTAGACCAAGAACACTGAAACCTGTATTAGAAAAATTTAAATTATCTACCATGGAAATTTCTATACCTACATTCAATTTAAATTCTTTGATTGACACAAAATAATCATATATTCATGGGGTATAGTATCACACCAATATTCTTGGATATAAATGAAATAATTGCAACATTAAAATGTCACACTCTTATCTTTTATAAATTTTGGTTTACTACAAAAGTCAAAGTAGTCATTGAGTGATGTTTGAGTCTTCATGTAAAATATCTAGAAAGCATTATTATTTCATAGATGAGCAGACTGGGCCTGGATTGATTCCCTATCCACAAGATCACACTGCTGAAAATCCAAGTTGAAGGAAAGATAATTATTTTAACCCTTGTGCTGGCAACCATGAAACATGAAATTTCTACATTTACACTCTGAAGGAAGAGACATTAGCAACACATGCCAGTTGATGTCTGAAATAACCCTGTTGGGTCCTTATACCTTAATCCAATAAAGCTAATTTGTATGAAGTGGAGCTCTAAGTAGCAATGCAAGTTTAAAGTTATTCTCAATGAATCAAATGCAAACAATTCTAGAGTTGTGGTTGTCTAAAGGAAACTGGTCCTACTGACTTGCAAAGCATGTCCTGAGAACATCAACTGCCCATGACTTCTTGGATTCCACCATATACCTTAAAAAGACTGACATGAAATCAATGTGATTATAGATGTTCACACTCTCTACTTACAAATCTATCTGAAAACTGATATTTTTCCTCACACTCCAGAAATATAGCTTGTTTACAAGAAAATAGAGATCAGTGAGTGAAATGAAGAAAATATGTTTCAGGTCTACTGGAGAAAATAACGGTAATACCAGTGAAGTAGGCAAGGAATTGTTCATAGTTTTCTTTTTCAAAAAGAATCACAATATACCTTTAATTTTTATTGAGGCTCAGACATTTTCTCTGTACACACATACACACAGACACACACACACACACACACACAATCAGTGAAACAGCAGAATTTTTCTTTTGACAAGAGGATCTTGATATTAATTTTCTGCTTCTTGACAACTTCTACTTTCGTAGTAAGTTTCCTTTGAAAAAACACAAAACTTCCAAGCTTTCTCACAAATTGAAAAGGAGAAAAAGTTTCAAGTTTCAAGTCCCGAGAGTAGGAAGGCAGCCACACCCATCACTGTCTGCTTTTCAATTCAGCTGCAAGGGCACAGGGGAAGGGAGCTGCAGGGTCAAGACAGACCAACAAGGTTCATGGAAAATGAGTCTAAAACCAGGAGTATTCTAGAACACTGGAGGAAGGAGGCCTTTTGAAACTGGAAAATGCAAGCTGGAAATCTGAATCCAGTCAAAGGAGCACAGCATGAGCAGGTCTCCAGGATCCCACCCAGCTCCCAGGCATGCATCATGGTGGCTCTCCCTCTTGTGAGAATGTTCCATCACACCCCACCCAACTTTAGGAGTGTGGCCCACACAGGCAGAGGGCTGTCTGGGTGATTTTGGTTTTGTTGTTCCCGGTGACAACTGTTTCCCTCTTTTAGGATGAGCCTCAGCTCTTCAAGGTAGAAGGAGAAAGTAAATAAGGGGAAGAGATGTAATTCTTGAGTCCTTGCCAGCTTACAGTATTAAAACAAAAACAAAACAAAGAGAATCTGCACCACAGCTTGGCAGGCGGCCATATTTACAGTAAGCTAGCTAGTGTTTTCCCCAACAGAAGAACAAAGGGCTCCATGTGGAGTGGCCTTGTGTGTTTCCAAGCCTGCCCAGGAAGGAATGTGGCCCCCAAGCAAGGGACCCCTTCCCTTTCCCTGCTAAATGAGTAACTCACCCCTTAAATAACCACTTATTTCACTCAGACAAATCCAGCCTGTTAACTTTCTTTATTCTTTGGAATTTCAGATGCTTCTACTTTATAGCCCCGGCCTCCAAGAACAGTAAACCTGAAACAAGAGTCCTGAGATCAGCAGGGGTGGGTTTTCTTGGTCAGATTTAAGGTGCACCCTTCCGTTATGCAGTCAGAAAAACTTAAGAGTAAATAGACCGAGTAGCATCAAGAACATTGTAGTTTGGCCTCAGCTTTAATATAGTATTTCCAAGGTTAATTCCAATGGTTATAAATACTTGAGAGTGAAACATTTAAAATTTATGATTAGTAATCAATTTAGTCTTCTCATTCTTTGTAGTGGGAAGGGAGAGAATACAGGATAAATAAATATATTATAGAGACTAGTCGATCATTAAAAAATAAGGAGAGAAAAAAATGCAGACAAACTGAAGGTCGAGTTGGGGCAGGAAGAAGAGGACAAAATTGTAGGTAGAAATTTGGGAAGGTGAGTCTGGGGTACAGATGTACATGGTATGAAGTTATGACCAAGGCTGGGGACTTGAGGAGAAGAGGAAGCTAGGGAATTAAGCAAGCATGTTCAACTGCTATGAGCTTTGCCCAAAGAGCGGGGACTGCAGAGAGCTTTATTTAAAAATAGACTGCTTACATACTGAGACAAGGGGCTGGCAGAGTGACAGGGCACTGGCAGCTGGCATGGAGAACAGGAGCAGGGCTGAGGCCAGGCCAGTGGAGGGAGGGGAGAGGGGTCTTGAGCTCATGTCCTGTCATCACTTCAGGATAGTAAACCTGAACCAGGCCCTCAAGAGTGGACACATTACAGGCAGAAGGCTGCAGCAAGGGTGAGCAGCTAAGTTTTGGTTCTATTTCACACATGATCTTTTACTTCCTGGTGACCGATGGGCTCCAAACTTTCTCTCAAACACAGACAGAGGGACTTCCAATGCTCAGGACACAGCAGGGCAGAGCTACAGCCTCAGTGTTGTTCAAGGCCACCCAGAAGTGGACAACAGATATGCAGCTAGGGAGAAGGAAACAGGGTACCCAAATGGGACACCCTCAAATGATTCATCCTATGTAACTGATGACTCTGCCATAGGGGTCTCATGGGGTAGACAGAGGAGGAACACTAAAGTGAAGTTGCAATATTTCCCTTCAACCATTGAAAGACAACAATAAGTAAACACTCACACCCATCAGATCAGGAAAAACACCTTTGGTCATTATCGGCACTCTTGGCCTCACACACTGTTGGTGGGATGATAAAACCGCACATGAATGCATCATAAACTACCAGACAGTAAGAGTGTAAGCCCTGGCCCTGACCACCTCATTTCCAGACTGTACTCTTGAGAAATAGTACCTTTGCATAGTGAGCATGTTAAAGAATCTGCTGCACCATGACTTAGAATGTATTGATGTTAATAGACAATGGTGACAACGAACTACAAATGACTTAAAAAAAGACAACGAGTGAAAACAATCTCAAAAGAAAACATAAAACCAAGGGAGCAAAGCTAACTCGACACAAAGCAGTGCACAACATGACATACGAACTTCCAAGGCTGAGTCTGGCAGACTTACGAGTCTAGCAGTCAGGCTGCCGAAGCAGGAAACTGATCCGTTTGAGGCCAGTGGGGTTGCACAGAGACGTGCAGGATGAACCGGAAGACGAGGGTAGAGAGGGACTCAGCATCCAATGAGACGGGATTTAGATTCCAAGTGTATCTCACATACGATTATTTGGAAATTGGATAAGGAATTCAAATGTAGGCTCCCCAGAAAGTTAAATCAACACTCCAGAAGCTACAATATCTCGTTTAGAGTATGTGTGTCTTTCTTAGATCATTTTTCTTTAATGATTCAATCTTGGGATGTCAATAAGATGCTTTTGTTGTTTGTTTTTCTATGATAGCAATCCTCAAATCAAGGTGGCCAGACTGAGAGGGGAGGAACCAAACCCACAAGCTCAAGTGGGTGGCTTCTCCACTCCTCTGCCTTGGCCCACCCCCTTCCCTTTCCTCCCACCCACCCCACTGCCTGAGGTCCCAGAGGCACACCAGCTAAGGCCGCAGGGGATCTGCTAAGCTGACTTTTCAAAGGGCCTGAAAACCATTCTGGTAGCAGCCTGGCTTCTATTCAGAAACAAGAGTTGGCACAAGATAACAGATTTATTTTGAAAGAAGAGGAAAAAAAGTTATATTTTGAGTATTCTGTATCATCTGCTAAAGAAGCAACTGCCATTTCCTAACGATGGACGCCAGAGACCAAGGCCCAAGGCAGGGAGCAAAAGCAGAGAAGGCTGAAGGGCTAAAGCCATAATTAGAAAACATCTTTTCACGTGGAAAGCTAACAAGGAGGAGGGAAACCCTGGGGCAGGCCTCGCACCCTGAAGATGTTTCTGTCAGGATGAAGGCATAATAATGAGGTGTCTATTTTTACCTAATTTAGAAAATGAAAATTGAAGTCTATGTGAAAATGGACTTAAACAACTCCAATGCTATTCAAAAAGGCATAAAGGGAAGTTAGGTATCTTCTTAAGACACGGTAATTTGGCTCCTAAGTACCAGCAGTACTGTTGCTATACAAGTGTATATAGTCCAATAAGCCTTTTTGCATTCATAATATTATAGTGGTGTCACAAGCTTTACCAAAATTGGGTGTTCAAAGAAACATGAGGATAGCAATAACATTTGAAGAAAGTGATTCAACCTCTCATGGTGCCACAGTGAATGACAGGGAATGACATTGAAGGAGGCCTGCCAGCAACTCAAATGCCACCAATATCTCTAAAACATGTACTGATTCTACGTGGTACATAGCTTTGATAATTTGCTAAAATGTCGAAGTTGTTCCCAAACTATCTTTTTGAATTTTTGCTAGACTATACATAGCTTTGATAATTTGCTAAAATGTCAAAGTTGTTTCCAAACTATCTTTTTGAATTTTTGCTAGACCTAACTGATAAATTAGCAGGTATATTCATAAACATTTCCCCATCAGTTTAAATACAAGAGGGCAGAACGGGGGTGGGGAGACTGGGGAGATAGCTCAGTGGGTAAAATGCTTGCCTTCCAAGGATAGGGACCTAAGTCTGACACCCATAATCCATGTAAAATAAAGCAGACATGGTGACATGGTGGCACATGCTTTAATACCAGTGGTAGGATTACATGCAGAGACAGTTTGATCCCTGGGGCTCACTGGCCAGCCAGCCTGGTCTACTTGGAGAACTCTAGGCCATTGAAAAACTCTGTTTCAAAAAACAGGTAGATATACGTTGAAGAACAACAAGTAAGGTTGGCCTCTGGCTTCAACAGGCACGTGCACACACAAACAGAAACACTCACATTACACATAATAACAGTCTACCGCCCCATGTCATACGTGTTGCCAGACTCATGACACTGAGGATCTCTGTACAGTAAAAGATGTTTCAAATATTAAAAATTGCAATCGACATATTCTTATAAACAAGAAATTGAATGTCCACCATTATGGTCAGGGTCATGGAAGACAACCGTTTACCACTCTGCCCATGACCACCACAGCTCATGCAGGGTACACGCTTGCTAGTGTTTACTGAACAGCAGCATCAAGGACTTGCCTTTAAGAGCATCAAAGGTATTTATGGAGTCCTGTTAGCCTTTGCACATAGGTGCTTTAGATGTTCTGGTCTAACCAATAACCTCCCAAATACCCCTTGGCTTTTGACCTGTGAACATGTTCATGCAAGTTTCTCTATTTAGAAATGTTTTTCCTTGAGGACTTTTCTGAACACTGCCATCTACCTAGATCTCACCCACATGTCATATAAATCTGAAGTGACTATTCCCTGCACTGAACAGCTAGTATCCACACTCTATGCACAAGCAAGTTCACAGGGGAGAGAGAGCGGCATGAGATAAGGAGGCACATGCGGCCCCAGGATTCTAGGCTGATGGCCACCCTCTTCCACATAAGCCTTTAAGAAGACACGAGTCGAGTCAAAGAGAACAGTCTCCAAGTTGCGAAGCACGAAGTCACTGCAATCCGTTCTAGGATCTCTAAATGAGTTAATTATTTATTCATTCATTCAGCATTCAACATTTATTCTATCGACTCCAAGTGCCAGCCTGTGAGCTGGGTACTAAGGAGAAAAAAGAAGACAATTTCGCAAACACCTAACAGACATTGAACACTAACCACACCCTCCGATAGCTGCTCTATCTGTGCCTTATCCCTTAATCTTCCCACCAGTCCCTATCCCGCCCAAGGCACAGAGAGAGAAATCAGACTACGAAATTCTGTGGCTTTTCCAAGATCACAAGAGCTCCCAGCAAGCCCACACCAGCATAGTTCTGCCCAGCTCCAAAGCCACTGACGCACAACGCCTCCATGTAGCACAGTGAGGAGTCCACGCAAGGTACACACATACATACTCTATGTGTGCCCTCGCTGTGTATCCATACCACATAATGTTGATATATATAATTTGCATGATTTTACATAGTAAATGAGTCAATCTCAGTAGTAAAGTTGATAATTTCTGATCATTTTTTAAAGATGAGTAATGCTAATCTAGATGAGGAATGCTAATCGATTCAGTACTAAGTTTTTACAGTATCAATTATTTGTAGGCTTCTAACTTCCCACTGTTGATTGACTATATTGGAATAAAGAAAAATTGGGAAGTATCTTTACAGAAAGAAATAGAACTTGGAAATAATGTGGGATTATGGGTTAAGCAATGAGAGGGTACTGCAATCTCTTGTTTCCAAAAACTGGAGAAAAGCAGCTGCCTCGCCAACACCCTTAAAAAGTGGCTATGGTGGGGCTATAGAGATAAGTCATCTGTGAAGAATACTGGCTGATCTTCCAGAAGACCTGAGTTTTATTCCCAGCACCCACATGGTGGCTCAAACTATAATTCCAGTCCCAGGGATCCAACATCCTCTTCCAGGCATTTACAGACAAACATGCAGACAAAATGCCCATAGACATTAAATAAATAAGTAATAAATAAGCAAATATGACGGTTCCAATTTCATCCCACAAAATATTTTCAAAGTCAATGTACATCCCAACATTGAGGAGCTAAAGCAGGAGGATTTCCAGTTAAAGGTCAGCCTGAGGCACCAAGTGGATCTGTGGCAGCTCGGTCTAAAAAGTGAGTTCAAAGCCAGCTTAGGATACATAGTCAAATCTTTTCTCAAAAACACAAGAGCTTGGAAATATAGCTCAGTGGTTGAGTTCATGCCTAGCAAATGGGAGACCCCGTGCAGCAGAGAATAAATGATATGTGTGCATATTTAATTTGCATGAGGCATAAGGAAGGTAATCTACAAGTTAAACAAGAAGCAAAAACATTTAGAATAAATTGAAAATTAACAAATGGTTGTCTTTAAAACTCTTATTTTAATGTCTGACATGGAGGACAGACACTAAAATATGTGCATACTGCATGGTTCTTTCTGCTACAATAAAAGGTGGATGTCATGGGAATTAAACCGATTTTGAGGAGGTTTTCTAGTCTCTTCCTACCTGAGCAAAACTGGCAAAGCCTTAGGAGACAAGGAGAAGCGGCGTCTGCTGCACTGGCAGCACTGGCAGCACTGGCAGCACTGGCAGGTGTTTTGCTTCCAGGTAAAGTAAGACAACTTGGCCACGGCTTATTTTTCCTGCATTGCAGCCTGGAGCACCGGAGACGCTTAGTGGATCTTCTGGAGTGCTGGTGCCCCTTTGCCTTGGATTACAGTCACAGGTCTTCTGACCTCAAGCATGACACCTCTGCTTCAATTCTATGAAGTCATAAATGTTAGATGACGCTTGCTTGACTAGGGATTTACCGTGCCCAAAGTAAACTGCATTACCCAAGTGTTAGGTCACAGGGTTTACAACACAGACACTGAGCTTCTCTTCAGGATGTCTGTAAGGAGGCATCCCTTAAAGTTAAATGACAGCAATTAAAAACTACATACTTAATGAAATACTTGAGTGATTTTGATGGTTCGTAAAAACCAGGATTCATGGGCAATTTCTCAGAAGGCAAACAACGCATTGTATGAAACTGCACTTGAAATCTATCTTTTTATCTATTCAGAATGTAATTTAAACCATTTATGGCAAGCAACTCATATTTTCTGTCACCAAAGCACTTAAAAATGTACAAATGCACTAAAAAGAAATAAGATTTTTCATGTCAACATAGAATACCATGTAAAAATGTCATTCCTTACTGTTACATGTGATTCATACACAATCTTCATATTATCAAAGCCTGCTGGGTTTTCTTTGTGTGGAATATTAAAACTGCATAGTGCTCTATGTTGGTCTTTTTGGTGGTAGAATTTTTGCTGAGAGAGAAATAAAAACATACCATACGGAACAATTAAGAGAATAAAAGCTCCTTTCCCCCAAATCTATGTACGTGAAAGCCACTAATGTAAGTATATCAACACCACCTGGTCCTGAACTTAATGCTTGTGTCAAGATTCAGTACACATTCTAAGCAAACACGAGGCTATATTTTGCTAAATTTAATTCCCCAATTGAATACAACAGGTTTTTCTTGTTCTGTTTGATGAAAACTACAGGTGCTTTTCCCATGCGTCTGTCATTGTGTAACTGAAATGTCCTATTTTCTCCCCCCTCATACGATGCATCATAAATGCAGAGGTGGAAATTACGTGAACAGAATACTTCCTTGTATTCTGGCATGGCTTACTTCACAAGCAGCCTATCAGTAAGAAGGCTTGCTGGGAAAACTCTTCTCGAACAGAGAGTAGCAAAGAGAGCTTTACCCCAACTGGGTGTAAAACTGGCATCTCTCTGCTCATGGAACCAAGTCACTGGGTGCCATTTTCCTATAACCACAAAGAAGGACCGTGCTCTTTCATGCCTGTTGTACCCAAATGATCCATCTTCCCTCTAGGGATCACGAGCCACTGGGATTTCTCAATCGTCCATATGCAAGCATGACGGGGCTCTGAGATCAACAAGCCAGCTGCAGAGATCTGCTGGAGGACAGCAGCAGTGAGCTCAGCAAAGACAAGATCTAAGGACACTAGCACTCAAATCACAGAGCAACTGCAGAGGAACTGATCCCACCACCATAAGAGGAACAAATCTCATGTATCAGATAAACTAAGCTGCTTAGTGATCTCATTCTTACCATAAAAATTATCTTCCAGAAAAACCTCCAAGGTCAACCTTAGCAAAAATTAAAAAATAATGAAAAGCATTCATCCCTAAGGCAGAGCGAGGTGGTTTCAGTTGGAAGCAATGTACTGTATATTTTATTAGCTATAACTCATTTAATTATTCATTACACCCCTTCTGATATTCCATACAGAAACCTCACATCACTCAGATTTCTATCTGAATCCTTTTTTCAAAATTTCCTTTCTTATTCGAGGGCCTTAAAAGCCTAAAGCTCTCTATCTAGCACTTTCTACTGAGTGCTGGCATATATTAAAACATCAGACTCAGAAGAGAAACAGCCAGAGAGAGATAAAAAAAAAAAGGAAAGAGACCTACAGACATGCCAAAGCTCTGAGAAGCCACCCCTTAGTGTCACCTGCTTTCCAGACACCCTGTGCTGCCCAGGACACTCTGTAGCCACCAAGGCTGCAGAAGGCATGGTGGAACACTGTCCCTAACCCACTTGTCACTCACCATCATTTTAGAGATTCTGTTACTAACTGCTTGGCTTGCTTTCTGATGTATCTTGCTCCTGAAAATTCAGCATTCTCTCCAACCCACAGGTTTAATCATCTGCTGATTTCCAATGGATAGGTGTACCAAAAAACATGTGTCCTGATGGAAGGGAGCCCAGGATGGGAAATCTGAGGCAGTTTTTCACTGGAATGCTGATGTCTACACAGGCTGGCTACTAACAGTCATAACCCTGATTGTGCTCTGAGTGCCCCCAGGACTGTAGCGATTTTAACAGCATTACCAGAGAACCTTAGGTGTTAGCTCCTCTCATCCATATGAACCCCAAACGTTTCCTCTTTCTGTCTACAGCTCTGAATATTAAGGTCCCAAGCATAATTCAACTAGTATCAAAATTAATGGGGCCACTTCCTTGGCTAGCTCTGGAACCAAACAATGGCTTTTTTCACAGGGAGATATTCCTCATATATGCTATGCATCCACTTTTCATGTAGAAAGGCAGTGATGGCGAAAGTGGCGGCTCACAAAAAGACTCCAACATTTGTGCTTGACAGGCTTCCTATGTAGGGCTGTCTGAAAGAAGACAGAATAGCACTCATGCTAGTGGACTAAACCAAGAAATGTTTTACTTGGAGAGATCACAGTCTGTCAGTTCCCTCCTTAAAGAAGGGAAGAGGCCCTTATACAACATGAAGGAAGCCATTTGGGAGATGGCTTAGTGAATAAACTGCTACACAATCATGAGGTCTTGAATTCAAATCTCCAGCACCCACTGAAAATCTTGGCGTGGTGATACATGTCTCTAACCCCAGCCCTGGGAGGGAGAGAAAAAGGAAGGGAAGTGGGGAGGGGGCAGATATGCTAGGCAGTCTAGGCAAATAAGCTCCAGATTATGTAGAAAGAACATCTTGTGTCTGTATGGATGGCCTATGGCTCAAGCAGGAAATATGAGGTAGGACCTCTGGGAGGCAGAAAGAATTCTGGGATAGCACAAGACCTGGGAAGGACATATGGTTCCTGAGCACAGGTAACCAATCATGTGACAAAATGTGGATCCAAATAAACTTAAGTTATGATCTAGTCAGAGAAGAGCCTAACTACATGGCCAAGGTATTTGTAAATATACATTGAGTTTGAGTCTTATTTCTGGGAGTATGGGGATGGGAGGAAGAACAAGATCCAATTCTACAAGGTTCAGTAAAAGACTCTGAAAAGATAAGTTAGAAAACTCAACTGAAGAAGACATCCAACCAACATTGACTTCAAGCCTCCACAAGCATATCTTTACATATGTGCGTGTGCGCGCGCCTGCACACACACACACACACACAAACACACATATACACACACACTCTCTCTCTCTCACACACACACACACACACTCTCTCTCTGTGTCTCTCTCTCTCTCACACACACACTCTCTCTGTCTCTCTCTCTGTCTCTCTCTCTCACACACACACTCTCTCTTACACACACAACACACACATATACACACTCTCTCTCACACACACACACTCTCTCTCACA